>NC_090649.1:420051389-420165526 GCF_040937935.1 Hyperolius riggenbachi | reverse complement strand
ACTATCCTGCCTTTCCAGGGACTGGCAATGCTGCTGCCCCTCAGGACACAAAACTTCCTGCTGCTGCACACACTGAGCAGAAGTAGGTGATAAAAAAAACACCAGAGGCGAGGTTTAGTGCGAGGACAGGGCTTAATTCGGGTGCATGGCACCCCCCAGGACTAATGGCACTCCATGCAATGGTCTGGAATGCCTTTGGTTAAAAACAGCCCTGCCTATACTATCAGTAAGCACTAAGCAGATACTTTGTGCACCATATTTCATTGTGAGCTTGCACTGAGCCTCTCATCCCTTCGTAAAACAAGCGCATACATCATGCATCTAAACCAATTCACAGGGAACATGCAATACTCCATACCTCCCAACTTTTTGAGATCAGAAAGTGGGACACTTAAACCACGCCCTTGTCACACCCCTAATCATGCCCCCGACACACCCCTAAGTTATAAGAATTATATGATGTTTTATAATCCAAACTACACTGGTTCCTTCTATCCTGGTTCATTTTCCTTGATATTAACAGTTTGAAATAAGAAATATATAAATGTAAAGGAAGGGAATAAAGTTTAGAGTATATTAAACACATTTTTCAGTAGAAAAATACATATATTTTCATAACTCTGTACATCAGTCCTGAAAAAGGGACAAATGAGGAAGATAGAGGGACAGGGTTCTCAAAGAGGGACTGTCCCTCCAAAAGAGGGATAGTTGAGAGCTATGGATACTCTGACTCACATCACCTACACAATACCAATATGCTCATATAAAATGGTGATAAGAGCAGGGCCGGATTTACCATAAGGCACTGTAAGCTCATGCCTATAGGCGCCTTATGTAGGAGAGGCGTCTCCCCTACCCAAAGTCCCCCTACCTATTGGGGAGGCTACTTGATACTGGGGTGGTACATCTAGCTGCCTATACTAGAGGAGGGCATGTCTACTATTTACATCAATGGGGTTACCAAATACTGGGGAAAATCTGGCTACTTAGTCAGGTATGAGGGATACCTAATATGGGAGTGTGGCCTGAGTTTAGGGGCAGAGTTTGGGGTGCCAGAACGCCTGTGCCTACAGGCTCCTGAACTGTAAATTCGGCTCTGGGTAAGAGGGAGCAGAAGCTTCAGGTAAACAAGTATTCGCACACAAAACAATCTCTGCTTGCTCCCCTGTGGATTTCCAATAGGCTAGATTAGGAAAATTCAAAAGGGCTTTGACCTTTTCAGACAGCAGATTTTTTTCAGATATTTTATTTATTCCATCGTAAACAATTTTTTCATTGCATTTATTCCTGTTTGTGAAAAGACATACCACGTAAGGCTCTGACTGTGCATAAGGAGTGATATGGCAAGGGAATCCCAGGGATTGTATGACCCTGTCAGACCATGGCAGAGCAGACAGGGAAGGCCAGAGACTTTGCGTAATGCATCACCCATTTTCAGGTCAAGAATAAAGGTGGTTATACATTACTTGATAGATAGCCATCAGATTGACCATCAGATAGTTCCAGCTCTAACTGAATCTGCTCAGAGAGGGATCTATTACCTGCACACATTCTGCACACTGATTTCCAATAGATTTCAGCATAATATCTATTGGAAATCTACCTAGTATCTACCACTCATCCTCCCCCCGTGCCCCCCGGGCCTGTGGTGAGGTAGATGCAGCTCACCTATTTGCCAACAGGTGTGTCCTGTGTCTCCTCTCCCTCACCATGGGTGCCTGTTCCCCATGAACCCAAGGCATGTACTGGCTGTACTGACATCACGTACATGTGACTCATGGTACAGAGTCGGGTGGAAATGGAGAAAGACGCAGTACACAGGAGGAGGTGCACCAGTAGACGGGTGAGCTTGCAACTCTCACCACAGGCCAAAACCACTACCACCATGCACCCATTTTGTTTTATTTCATCTGGAAATCATTTGAAAGATTGATTGGGTGTCCACGTTGCGGCACCAATCTCTGCTAGATTCGACCATTATGATCCAATCGGCCAGATATTGATGCCCCACATCAAGTAATGTATGGACATCTTTAGTCTGATTTCACACTGTGCACAATGTGAACAATCTCATTGAACCTGATGTACAAACTGCTGTGTCCATCCGTGTAATCCTGGTTTCAGTTGGACATGGACATACCATAGATACTCTGCTCTCTATGGCATGTCCATGTTTCATTCCATGTTTCATGCATGTTTCATTCCATGCAGTGTTCGGAAAAGTTGTGTAAGATGGGACTTTGCATTCAGCAACCAACATTGTCTTAGCAGGAGTGGCGTAGCTAAGGAGCTATGGGCCCCGGTGCAAGTTTTACATGGGCCCCCCTCCAAGTACTCTACACATAACAATTGTTATGGTGCACCAAAACCTGTCAAAGACATCCACAGCGTCAGAGGTCAAGAAGGGAATGGGCATCAGTTTGTTAATGATTATTGTCATTCAAAGCATTCATAGAAGTGATCATTGCAAGCACAGGACCAATAAAGAGCTAATTCTGCAGATGAGGGAGGGCCCTATGGGGCCCCTCTTGTTCAAGGGCCATGATGCGGTTGAGACCTCTGCAACCCCTATTGCTACGCCACTGCTTAGCAGATTCTATATATAACATATGTAGCGAGACAGACTGGATCGCTAATGAATGAAACGGGGCCTCTTAGTGGATACCGCCTCCAGTGGCACCCTGCCTCCCAGAATCATGCAGACACCAGTATCAATCAATGCAATATATTTATTCCCCACAGACCAATGTGATCTAATGGGGTGACGTAAGCAATAGAAAATATAGCACTAATCAAACACTTGTTAACTCAGCAAGATCATAACAATAAAAGTAATATGCTTCACACATTCAAAGTGCATCAAAAGTGTATGTACAAAGTAGCCACTTCCTGCGCCCCTCCAGTGTCACTCTAACCAAGTGTACACTAGACTGGCGCAGAATGCACCGCAGCAAAGGGACGAGCTTAATAAACTGCAATCAACACACGGTAGTAACCTCTTGTGCAACTCCAGTGTCACTTTAAAGAAGTGCACACTACACTGGCGAAAGACACACAACCATAGCAAAGATACAAACTTTAGAAAATGCAATCAGTAGTACAACCTTATTTAACTCCCGACTGGCCAGTGGGCTATAATGCAGTTCTGCACTCCGGGTACCCCTTTAAGGAACATTATGTGCACAGTTGGGCGCCTTGTGAAAAAGCTGCAGCCGCAGGTAGACTCCTGATGAAATCAGCAGTAACTGCATAGATGCCAGTGATGTGAGAGGGGACAGGTTAACCAGGCTACAGTTCAGAATGGCAGGCTATGGCAAACAGTCCTGACATACACTGTCCACAGTTTGTTGTAAGAAGAGTGGTATGACTCCCAAACCTCTCAGCCAGGTTAATGCCCCTCTATCACTGCAAAGATAGTTCCTACCATGAGGTGCAGGGCCAGTCCCTGATAAAGGTCACTCAGCAGGTATAGAACTCACAGGCAGCAGTTTTGAGGAGACTGAGATTCTTTGTAATCCAGCTAAAATGGTTCCTTCTGAAGTCCACATGGCTTGTACCAGGAGAGGACTGGGACCTTTTGGCCTGGAGGGAAAACACAAACTAGAGGCCCATTTTCATGGCAGCCCCTGCCCAAATAACGTCACACAAGCGACCCACGTGCTATATGCCAGTACTCACGTGAGGCGCCAATGCAGAAATACAGCAAGGACACTTGAGGAACAGCGTGGCAGGTAAAGTATAATGCACTTGCACCCGGGGCCACATAATAAACTTTGAGGGACAACGGCCTTGGTTTCCATCACGTTCACGATTATTGCACTTGATCGACCTCATCGATTTCAGATTTCCCAGCATCTCAGATCAATACATTCAACTAATTTCCACCCAAAATCAGTCAAATTGTTGATTTATAATAATAATTGACCTCCCTAGCGTTCTGGACGAGCTACGCCGGAGGCCACCGCTCAGGCCCTGCTTTTTTTTTTAAACACGCAGCTAGCACTTTGCTAGCTGCGTGTTTCTCCGCTCGCCGCCGATCCGCCGCTACCCGTTGCTTAATAGGGCTCCCCCTCAGAACCCGTGCGCTGCCTGACCAATGAGTGCCAGGCAGCACTGAGGGGTGGATCGGGACTCCTTATGACGTCACGGCGTCGATGACGTCATTCCGTCCGTCGGACGGGGAAAGCCCTCAAGGAAATCCCGTTCAGAACGGGATTTCCCGACGGGCATAGGTGCCGGCGGCGATTGGAAGGGTGGGTGGGATTGGGCTGGGGGGGGGGGGGTATCATGTAGCTAGCACTAGGCTAGCTACATGATTACAAAAAAAATTAGGTGTAAAAAAAAACGCCCAGCAGGTTAATAATAATAATTATTGAAACAGTTGGATCGGCCAGCCCTAAATCATAAAATGAGAGGCAGCCTGGGGGGAAATCTCCCCCCTTCCCCCCTGGCCAGTCCTCCCCTGGCTTGTACAATCCAGACTCCACCAACCTCACAGGATCACACAGTTCTGGTCCGGCAGCTGTATCCTTTCACCAAGATTCAGCTCAGGGTGCAGCAATCTGTGTCACAGGATCCCTTATTCACACTCAGCAATCAAATGGAAGCCAGTCCTATGGATTTAGGCCTGAAGATCCAGTCCCAGTCACTCCAGACCTCACTCCCAGGCTCTAGGCACACCAGCCACACCTCAGCTCCCAGCAGCCTCTGCTCACTCCAGCCTCTCTTCCAGAATTCTCTGCAGTCTTAAAGGAACTATGCCCTCTAAAGGCAGCAGTATATAACATAACAATAACAGCACATTGTATGGTGTTACACATAGTATGCATCATGTCCATTTATTTTGTTGCTGAAACAGGTCAACATTTTTCCCCAGTCTTAAGCTACATACACATGGGGGACAATCGTCCCCCGTTGCATGCGTGCACGTGAACAGGGAGCGACAGCTCCCTGCCAGCAACAGCTGTCCACACGTCGCACCAGAAAGGCAGAGACGCGGCGGAAGCTGTTTGTGAATGGAGCATCCCCCGGCCGGATGCTCCATTCACTTGCGTAGGTCTCCTGTCGCTAGCCCGCGTACTCACACGGGACTAGCGACAGTTCCGGCGAAGTTGCGGCGACAGCTGTAGCTGGCGATTGAACATGTCAGTCGCCTGGCGACAGCTTCGACGGGCGATGGTTCGTGGCGCGCGCATTATACACACGGTCGACCGGTCGCCGCAACACTTGCGTGCCACGTGGTTGCAGCGACGGCCGTACCCCGTGTGTATGGGCCTTTAGACATAATAGGGAGGTTAAACTCCTACATAAACACGCTGATCTTGTTCAGTGAATGATATCAGTAATTTCTGATAATGATTGTTCATTAAACAATATTAGTAGAAATCACCTTTAGACTTGGTGGGGATAAATAAGTTTGCTTTATTTTGTTTCAAGAAATTTTGAATCAGCATGATACCATTTATTGGCTAACTTAAAAGGAAAAACATAAGCTTTTGGCTAATCAACCTTCTTCAAACTCAGTTCCTGTAGTATACAGGAATTGAGTCTGAAGAAGGTATATCTGCCAAAAGCTTACGCTTTTCTTTTAAATTAGCTAATAAAAGGTATCATCCTGATTCAAACATCTTGCTTTTACTGATGGCTATCATGGTACAATATTTTGTTTCAGGGGGGTGTTTTTTAGGAGGTACTTTTACACACTTTGCATGAGCATCATTGCCTTGTGTAATTTTTGTGTGCATTTACTAAATAAAACCTTTATTAATACTGCACAAAGGTGGGAATACATACTCTGAAATGGAAACACGTACATGGAAGTATATCCTATCAAACCTTAATTGTGTGGTTATAACTGAAAAAGTATACTGAAGATTGAATAGGGAGATAAAATGGATGGTGGAGACATATTGGAAGTTGAAAAATGAGATTAATTTCTAAATTTGCGAACTTATTCGCGCAAACTTCGGTGGTTCGCGTTCGCCATTGAATGTGAATTTTATGGCTGTTCGACCAGCCCCCTATATTACATCATTAGGGTCAACTTTGACCCTCTAAGGCCCCGTTCACACTTGCGGTTTTGTAAAAACCGCACCGGACCGCACCGTAGCCGGACCAGACCTGATCCATACGGTTCCGGTCCGGATCCGGTCCGGATCCGGTCCGTTTGCATCCGTTTTCCGTGCGGTATGAACACGGTTGCGGTCCGGATCCGGTTTCTTAAAGAGATAACAACCTGTATAAATACCTGGGGTTCTGGGAGGTCAGCAGAAGCTCTGGGGTCATTGTTGGAGACAGGTGGACGTGTGGAGACCATCCTTGGATACAGAGACTGCAGTTGGGACCATGGATCCAGTCATTTTTTACTCTTATTACCTGGGAATTCTCTCCTTCCTGTTGTTCACCTACTACTATGTGGGGAGAAGGCGTGCTCCTCGCAGGAAATGGTGGGTGCACCCTCTACTAGCCAGGAGGCAGAGGAAGGGAGAGTTCCAGGCCCTCTACCGGGACCTCAGACGACACCCACAGAAGTTCTACAGCTACACTCGGATGTCTATTCCCCTGTAAGTATTTAGGCCTAAATACACCAACCCCCACCATCCCTAAACACCCCACCCTCACCCCCACAACACCTCATCCCTGTATACCTAGCTAAACACACCACCCTGACCCCTACACCCCTGTATACCTAGCTATACACTACACCCCCACCCTCCACTACAATCCAAAACCTCTGTAAACACACCTCCCCCATCCTCCACCCAACACCTTGCCCCACAACAGACTTTACAGCTTCTTCCTTTCCATCTCCTGACAGGTTTGATACCCTCTTGGAGATGGTGAAGGATGACCTAAGGAAGAAGGATACCACGTTCAGGAGAGCAGTCACACCACAAGAACAACTACTCATCACACTGAGGTATGTAAAAACAATTTTTTTTTTATTTTAAAAAAACAATTATTAACCTTTTCAACATGAAAATATTCTTCCAAAATGGAAGACAAAACATTTCTATGGTATAGCCCGGTCAGTGTTGAGGAACACCAACCACCAACTTTGTACGGGATGAGTTGCAGGGCATAGCTGCCCAAGTGTCTTTCGGGGACACCAGTCCCTAAAATTAAAGTGCTTTCAAAACCTAACCACTGGCACATGACCCTCTGAGCCATGGATCAAGGACATAGGTCAGTGAAAAGGCTAGGCCTCTCACCGACCAGTCAAGGTGTCCTTCATCCATGGTTCCAAGGGTCTTGTGCAAGTGGTTAGGGACAACAACAAAGTGAGGAGCAAGAGGAACCGAAGGCAGAGGTGCAGGACTACAGGTAGTGTCTTTAGGGGGACACCAGGCCCTAAATTAGTGCTTTCAAAACCTAACCACTGGCACATGACCCTCTGAACCATGGATCAAGGACACAGGTCAGTGAAAAGGCTAGGCCTCTCACCGACCAGTCAAGGTGTCCTTCATCCATGGTTCCAAGGGTCTTGTGCAAGTGGTTAGGGACAAGAACAAAGTGAGGAGCAAGAGGAACCGAAGGCAGAGGTGCAGGACTACAGGTAGTGTCTTTAGGGGACACCAGGCCCTAAATTAGTGCTTTCAAAACCTAACCACTGGCACATGACCCTCTGAGCCATGGATCAAGGACACAGGTCAGTGAAAAGGCTAGGCCTCTCACCGACCAGTCAAGGTGTCCTTCATCCATGGTTCCAAGGGTCTTGTGCAAGTGGTTAGGGACAACAACAAAGTAAGGAGCAAGAGGAACCAAAGGCACAGGTGCAGGACTACAGGTGCAGTGCAACAGGCACAAGGTTGAGACCCAGGTAGTGTCTTTCGGGGACACCAGGCCCTAAATTAGTGCTTTCAAAACCTAACCACTGGCACATGACCCTCTGAACCATGGATCAAGGACACAGGTCAGTGAAAAGGCTAGGCCTCTCACCGACCAGTCAAGGTGTCCTTCATCCATGGTTCCAAGGGTCTTGTGCAAGTGGTTAGGGACAAGAACAAAGTGAGGAGCAAGAGGAACCAAAGGCAGAGGTGCAGGACTACAGGTAGTGTCTTTAGGGGACACCAGGCCCTAAATGAGTGCTTTCAAAACCTAACCACTGGCACATGACCCTCTGAACCATGGATTAAGGACACAGGTCAGTGAAAAGGCTAGGCCTCTCACCGACCAGTCAAGGTGTCCTTCATCCATGGTTCCAAGGGTCTTGTGCAAGTGGTTAGGGACAACAACAAAGTAAGGAGCAAGAGGAACCAAAGGCACAGGTGCAGGACTACAGGTGCAGTGCAACAGGCACAAGGTTGAGACCCAGGTAGTGTCTTTCGGGGACACCAGGCCCTAAATTAGTGCTTTCAAAACCTAACCACTGGCACATGACCCTCTGAACCATGGATCAAGGACACAGGTCAGTGAAAAGGCTAGGCCTCTCACCGACCAGTCAAGGTGTCCTTCATCCATGGTTCCAAGGGTCTTGTGCAAGTGGTTAGGGACAACAACAAAGTAAGGAGCAAGAGGAACCAAAGGCACAGGTGCAGGACTACAGGTGCAGTGCAACAGGCACAAGGTTGTGACCCAGGTAGTGTCTTTCGGGGACACCAGGCCCTAAATTAGTGCTTTCAAAACCTAACCACTGGCACATGACCCTCTGAACCATGGATCAAAGACACAGGTCAGTGAAAAGGCTAGGCCTCTCACCGACCAGTCAAGGTGTCCTTCATCCATGGTTCCAAGGGTCTTGTGCAAGTGGTTAGGGACAACAACCAAGTAAGGAGCAAGAGGAACCAAAGGCACAGGTGCAGGACTACATGTGCAGTGCAACAGGCACAAGGTTGTGACCCAGGTAGTGTCTTTCAGGGACACCAGGCCCTAACATTAAAGTGCTTTCAAAACCTAACCACTGGCACATGACCCTCTGAGCCATGGATCAAGGACACAGGTCAGTGAAAAGGCTAGGCCTCTCACCGACCAGTCAAGGTGTCCTTCATCCATGGTTCCAAGGGTCTTGTGCAAGTGGTTAGGGACAACAACAAAGTAAGGAGCAAGAGGAACCAAAGGCACAGGTGCAGGACTACAGGTGCAGTGCAACAGGCACAAGGTTGTGACCCAGGTAGTGTCTTTCGGGGACACCAGGCCCTAACGTTCAAGTCCAGCAAAAACAAAAGTACCCTGACATGGTCATCTGAACACCTCTGAACCTTGGTTGAAGGAGATGGGGCAGGGAAAAGGTTGGGCTAAAAAGCCCTGGGATGGTATCCTTCCTCCGAGGTTCGGAGATATTCAGAGGAGCATGTCCAGGAACAATATGACTGTTTTTTTCAAATTGTATCGACACCACTACTAGAGAAGGTGGGAGTTGCTGCCTGGAAATCCGGACTTTCTTGGGTGCTGGTCGTGGATGAGCTGGACCCTGACAGCGGCGGTCCATATTGACTGCCTCTGTAGCCAGTGTACATCTGTGATGAAGATTGCCGGGGGGCACCACTGTAGGTTGTGGGGGTCTAAAAATTGGTGGTTGGAGCAATGTCCATGTGTTGTTTGATCGCCTCCAGCAAAGTGGAATGGCACGCCATCATGTTTTGGGAAGGCACCTTTTCCAAATACGGTAGTAGAGACATCACAGTGTGAAAACACGGGTGTGCCTGCAATTTCAGCAGTTCCTTACTTTGTTGATGCATTTGCTGCATCATGTTCTACAGCTGGCCCACCGACTGATGATGCTGCGCACGCAGTTGGTCGATTTCTCCTCTGTGCATCTCATGCATCATTTTAAGCTCGTCCCTGTAGTGCCCATGTACAGCTTCGAGCTCACATTGCAGTGAACTGATGTGGGCCTTGTACTGCTCCATGATATGGCCCCTGTCCCCATCTTGCAACTGCCGGGTTATGAGAGTTTGGTGGCTCTGCATAATCCCGAGAAGTCCGGAGACAGCCCCGGACATCTCGGACTCTGTCTCTCTTCTTGTTGGGGGGAGGGCACCTCGACGCCTCACTGGTGGGGTGGTAGCATCTTCCCGTCCTCTGGCCTGCGTCGGGGTTGCCCTGCGTGCTGGTTGTGCTGCAGTCTCTCTGTGCTCCTCTCTTTGCTCTTGGTCCCCTGGAGCTTCTATAGTGGTCAATTGTGGAGGTGCAGCTTCTGCCACACTTGGTCCTGCAACCTGCAAATCACAGCTCTCTTCGCCCAAGTCATCCTCAAAGTCGAGAGCTTCGATAGGGAAGGACTCCCTCCTCCTACTCCTCTCCTCAGGGCAATAAGTCACATCGGCGACCTCATCATCCACCAAGCTCTCCTCACTGCTGAAGCGTGCCTCCTGGGTCGGTTCCTCTTGCTCCAAATTGTCTTCAGTCCTGTAGATAAAAACAATATTTATTGGTTTGCCAAACAGCATGTGGCGTCAATTCACAGAGCTAGCAAACACTAATCAAACACTTTATCAACCGTTTGTACCAAACGTTTGATAAAGCTTTTGAGAAAAGTTTGCTAAAGCCATGGGAATTGAGGCCAGTTTATAGCAATACATGTCCGAAGTCATGGTAGTTGTCTGCTACAATGAGTTCTCAGTTCCTGGCCACAGTAGTGGTACTTACAGTCTAGGTTCCAAGCTTGCATTTATGAAAGATAATTGCTTGGCGAATTGGTATTCCTTTAGGCGCTTTCCCCCGCCACTGCCACTTCTTTCGGCAAGTTTTTTCCTGCGTAGAAATTTCACGTAGGCATCACGCATATTGCGCCACCTTGTCTTGAACCTTTCTCCTGTACGACATGAAAAATTGATTTTGATTATTTCTCTTGTAGGTACATGGCAACTGGACAAACATATACATCGCTACATGTGACATTTCGTATTGGGAAGAGCACGGTGGCAGGCATCGTCGTGAGGACTTCGAGGATCATTTGGACACGACTGAGGGCCAGATACATGCCAGTGCCAGACACCAAGAAATGGGAGGAGATCGCCCAGGGCTTCTGGACCGAGTGCAAGTTTCCTAATTGTGTTGGCGCACTGGATGGGAAACACATCCGTATTCAGAAACCCGTGGGGAGTGGCAGCCATTATTTCAACTACAAAAAATACTTTAGCATTGTTCTAATGGCAGTGGCAGATGCGGACTACAAGTTTGTGTACGTGGACGTGGGGTCGTACGGTAGTTCCAATGACTCTGGAATTTTCCAGCGTACGACCCTTTGCCGGCTGATGGAGGAAGGCAGACTGCGTCTCCCCCGTGACACACCCTGGCCTGGGACAAGGGCACCGGCCTACCCCTATGTGTTTGTGGGGGACGAGGCCTTCGCCCTGTCTGACCATGTAATGCGTCCGTACCCAGACAGGGGACTTGATGCCAGCCAGCTACACTTCAATGCTCGGTTGAGCCGTGCAAGGAGAATGGTGGAGTGCACATTTGGGATCCTGGTGTCAAAGTGGAGGGTGTTCCACACGCCCATGCTGCTGAAACCGGCCAACGCAGTTGTCGTGGTGAAGGCAGTATGCATCCTCCACAACTTTGTGCGGCAGGAGGAAAGAGAGACTCCGGAACCCCCGAATGTGCTTCCACTAATGCCCCTGAGGAGGTATGCAACCAGGCCAAGGGTAGTGTCACTGCGGAACAGGGACCGACTGAGACTTTATTTTAACACACCACCAGGACGAGGGTGAATGTTTGGTTTTTAATACGTTTTGTTGAAATGTGTATATTTTGTAGTTTAAAGTTTTTAAGTGATTTAAAATGTGTTAATTTTTTAAAATAAATTGTTGTTTAATAATTGGTCATTGTGTATGTTTTATGTGCACAGGTGGGGTACATCACAGGTGGGTGTGATACATCACAGGTGGGGTACAGGTGGGTGGGATACATCACAGGTGGGGTACATCACAGGTGGGGTACAGGTGGGTGGGATACATCACAGGTGGGGTACAGGTGGGTGGGATACATCACAGGTGGGGTACAGGTGGGTGGGATACATCACAGGTGGGTGGGATACATCACAGGTGGGGTACAGGTGGGTGGGATACATCACAGGTGGGGTACAGGTGGGTGGGATACATCACAGGTGGGTTGGATACATCACAGGTGGGTGGGATACATCACATACATCACAGGTGGGTGGGATACATCACAGGTGGGGTACAGGTGGGTGGGATACATCACAGGTGGGGTACAGGTGGGTGGGATACATCACAGGTGGGGTACAGGTGGGTGGGATACATCACAGGTGGGTTGGATACATCACAGGTGGGTGGGATACATCACAGGTGGGGTACAGGTGGGTGGGATACATCACAGGTGGGGTACATCACAGGTGGGTGGGATACATCACAGGTGGGTTGGATACATCACAGGTGGGTGGGATACATCACAGGTGGGGTACAGGTGGGTGGGATACATCACAGGTGGGGTACATCACAGGTGGTTGGGATACATCACAGGTGGGTTGGATACATCACAGGTGGGTTGGATACGTCACAGGTGGGGTACAGGTGGGTAGGGAACAGGTGGGTGGGAAACAGGTGGGTGGGCCACAGGTGGATGGGCAACACGTCGGTGACACAAATCAATAGCAAAAGTGGAATACATCACAAGCAAACAAAACCACAAGCCCCCCCAAACACTTCTAGTCAACATACCCTCTGTGCCTTGCTGTCTCTTGCTCAAGTTATCAAAGCCCTCCACATACAGCTTGGCAATTTTTTTCCACAGGCCTCTGCATTTCTTGACGTTGCTGTGGTCCGCATCCCCCTTGTCCCACAGGGCTGGTATCTGCTGCACCTGTAGGATGAGGTCTTCTGCTGTGTAGGGCCTCACCCCCTCGTTATCAGACAGATCGTCGGACATGTTGCTGCCAAAGAGCTCCAGCATGAAATCACTGCTGCTCCACTCTGTGAACGCTGGGCCCATGTGGTCCCCATCCAAAATGGCCACTATACCATAGAAAAAGCATAGGAAGTGGGGTAGAACGTCCGGTTTTTAAAGCCAGTGTGTTGTGCGCTCTCCGGTTCTCATTGGTTTGTATTGGCCGGATGCAACAGTCCGGCTCCGCTCCGGATACGGCTGCCGGAGGAGCCGGACCAAAAAATAGCGCATGTTGGGTCTTACGCCGGAGTCCGGATCCGGTCCGGCTCCGGTCCGGACGAAACGGACGCATGTGAACGGACGCATAGACTTTCATTGCTATGCCGTGCGTCCGTTCCGTCCGTTCCGCATGCGGTCCGGCTCCGGCACGGCGATTCCGGATGGAAACCGCTAATGTGAACCGGGCCTTAATCACAGTCAGCAGGCACAGGGTTGCCAATCAGGCTACACTCCCTCCTGGAGCCCCCCTTATAAAAGGCAGGCAGCGTCAGCCATTTCACTCACTCGTGTGGCTGCAGTAATTAGAGAAGGAAGAGAAGAACCTCCTGACATAAGGAAAGCTTAGTTAGGCTCTTCAGTTAGGCTTGTTAGCTTGCTCCTTGCTTGTACATATTGCTAAAAAGCACTCCTCAACAGCTCTTTTGAGAGCTAATGTTGTTCTTGTGATCTATTTTTTTTGTGTGTGTGTCCCACAGACACCTTGTGTTCCATACACAGCCTTGATAATTCCTGCTGTGATACTGCCAGGCCCAGCATATTCAGTGACTACCTGTGTGTGTGACAGGCAGCTGCACATTTGTAATAACGATCACTGCATACCCACCTGTTGTTGTTGTTCAGTTTACCTACGTGACTGCATGCAGTGTCACTGCACCTGTTCACGGTACCTGTGTGTGTGACAGCTGCACATTTGTAATAGCAGTCACTGCATACCTGTTCACTGCACCTATGTGACTGCATGCTGTTTTATATACCAGTCCGTGCATACCTGTTAACTGCACCTGTGTAACCGCACATTGTTGTACTAGCAGTCACTGCAACCAGTTCACTGCACCTGTGTAACAGCACATTGTTGTACCAGCAGTCACTGCAACCTGTTCACTGCACCTGTGTAACCGTGCATTGTATTAGTCAAGTCAGTGCATACCTTTCACTTCACCCCCCCAATATGGACAAAGCAAGAGGCAGAGCCAGAGGCAGGCCACCTGGCAGGTCTGTTGGAGGTCGCACTGTCATGATTTCATGCGGCCCTCGACCAAAGTACAGTGTTCAGAAGAAGGCACGTGCCATCAATATTGTCAGGACGTAGTTGACTATTTAACACAAAAGACAAAACACCTCATCTTCCTCAGCTTCAGCACGGAAGCGTGACATATCTTCCTCCTCCTGCACTGATTTTGCTAGCAGCGGCCGCTATAATAATTTTTCTGGTGCGTGTACATGCCTGCCTAATTTTTCTGCAGCTGCAACAACAAAACAAAAGGCATGTACATGTGTCGATTCCCCTTCGTGATTGTTACCTTGCCGCGGTGAATGGACTTGCGTATCACAATGAAGCAATGACCGCCGGCTATATGAGTGTCTCGGGGGGGGGGGGGGGGGCGACCATATGGGCTTAAAAAAACTGCCATGGCCTGCACTCTGGCCATGGTGCGCACCAGTCCAGCTCGACCGTCACTACACAAACAGCTGTGTGCGGTGCATTACACAGTGAGTTTGGTGTGTCAGTGTGAAGCAGTACTCTAATTACACTCCCTTATTGATGTATACACATGCAAGATGTTTTAAAGCACTTTAGGCCTCCAATTTAGCATGCAATGTTATTTCTGCCCTTAAAATGCTGCTTTGCATCAAATCCAGATTTTTCCTCAGGACTTTTGGCGTGTATCCCACTCCTCCATGCAAAAACTCAGATGTTAGACCCCTTGAAACATTTTTTTCATCACTTTTGTAGCCAGCATACATGTTTCTAGTTTTCAAAGTTCGCCTCCCCATTGAAGTCTATTGCGGTTCGCGAAAGTTCACGCAAACTGAACTTTTGTGGAAGTTTGCGTTCGAGGTTCGCGAACCAAAAATCGGAGGTTCGAGCCATCTCTAATAATAATAATTAATATGAAAGCACTATTCCAGGCACAAGATATTATCTTCAGATACTAACAGAAAATATGACCCCTAATGTTTTTTTGTAGCTGTGACATACTGAAGAATGTTCTCCTGAAGAAACTGGGGGGTTGTTTTTGTAAAGTGCGGAAGAGGTAGAATAACTGTTAGATTTTAGGCTTTCATGATCTCATCAACCCATATTTGTTGTTGTATATTTAAAAATTCTTAAAGTGAACTTGTACGGTTATTGAAAAAAAACAATAAACTTTCAGGTCACCTCTATACTACAAGGATTTACGGCGAACATTAAGAGATTTCAGGTTGTGCTAAGAATGTGTAATGTTAGCTAATGTAACATAGATTTGGGAAGAGAGTTTTAAAAGAGGGAAGAAGAATGTAAGAAGTCCTGTATGGAGAGTTAGAAGCTTGAACTGGATCACATAATTAATGGGCAACCAATGGAAGGACTGACAGAGAAAAGTAGCAAGTGAGTAGTGAAAAGAATTGCCAGCTGGTTCATTGGAAGACTAGAGATAAGAGTGTTACAATATTCTAGCCAGGATATCATGAAAGGCAGGCATCAGCACGTTAGTCACATTCTGCATTTCAAAAGATCAGATTATTGAGGTGTTTTTGGTTTGATGTCACAGGAAGAGGTTTAAATTATTACCGAACACGTCGAATCCAGCGCAGGAGATTTGGGCGAGAATTAAAACACTGTAATTCGACCGCCGGGACTTGTGCAGGAGCAGGGTAAGCCGTAGATCGGCTGCATCCTGCGCCGAAGTCTCCCGATGGTGATTTGACTCGTACGCAGTTATTACATCTTATATAGTGCCATTTAAATAAAATATTTTTCTGCATTTATATATCCAATCCTAGCTGCCGTATTTTGGTAAATTTCCCTGGGTTGTACTTATAAACTGTATTTGTATTCATTAGTTTAATTAGATTATTAGACATTCTTATACACTGCTTCACAGAGTACATATTTCTGGCAAATTGGCATCACACTCTATGCAATTCTTAAATACTTGATTGACAATTAAAGTATCACCAACAACAATCTTCTACTCCTCTTCCATGACCACCTATGCCTTAAAGTGAACCTTAAGTCATTTAAAAAAATGAGTTTTACTCACCTGGGGCTTCCCTCAGCCCCCTGCAGCTGATCGGTGCCCTCGCCGTGTCTCTCTGATCCTCCCGTCCACGCCGGCGACCACTTCCGGTTTCGCCGTCAGGACCCCCCAGGCATGGGAACGCGAGTGATTCTTCGCGTTCCTAGCCAAAATATTGCCCCCTATGCTGCTTTTGCGGCCTCCTGCTCATGATCCGTGCCACAAAGGGATTAGATGCAATATGAAAATCCTGGATATATCCAAACTGCTACAGGTGAGATCTCCCCAATAACAATTTGTTGCTATTTACAAGCTTGGGTTTTACTGATTCGGGCTGCTGATGAGCTGCCTAATTGTATGAACAGTCGCTCGAGCACACGACGGTTAGGGATACTTTCATGGATGACAGTATTTATTCTCTGGGCTACGATTGGGCCCTTATGAACTTTTTGACACAGGTCTGCCTAGACTACGATTGAATCTAGGCTATATGTGATTATTATCTTGACTGGACGGGTGATGGTGGATGTATATTTTTACAACTAAATATGTTGAACCAGCAGCAGATCTTTGAGTTTTTTGGTGCATGTTAAAACAAATAGTGAATTTGGAGAGAACAATTGAATCATTTAAACCCTAAGCGACCACCTAACGTCGATCGGCATCAGGAAGGTGGCTCCCCCAGGACCGTCTAAAGCTCAAATCCTGGGGGTGGAGATTAGAGGTAAACAGCCTGACAGCAGCGATCAGAGCTGGCAGGCTATGAAAAGAAAAACAGCCAAAATTATATGTACAGCACTGCGATCTAGTGGAGCGCTGTACGGGGGACAGCTCTGTCACTGAGCTGTCCCCAGGGGAGGCTGATAAAGCAGTACCTCTCATAGGCTGATGCCTATGATAGGTGATCGCACTGATTGGATCGGGAGGGGAGGGATAATTTAAAGAAAATAGCCGTTTTTATTTTAAAAAATACAACTAAATTAATTGAAAAAAAATTGCAGCAGCAATCAGATGCCACCAACAGAAAGCTTTGAACAGGAGTAGCAAGTATCCAGTTTTAAACGGTTGTTTCATGAGGAGATCATACATTTGTGAGTACAGGTTTCACAGCGAGAGGAGGGCATGATGCTGAGACATTAGGGCTGGTGTATATTGCATGGCACACCTTATTGAAGATGAAATATTTGTAAACAACAGGTAACAAGAAAGTTCTCTCATTTTTTCTGGGCAACTAACTCATGACTCTGCATTATTGGTCATGGAGCAATCCGGATCTAAATTTAAAATGTTATAAATTAAAGTGAAGTGAACCCGAACTAAATAAAATTATTTAAAATAAACACATGATGTACCTGCACATGAATATTACATACTTACCTCGCTGTCAGTTCCTCTCTATTTTCTTCTTACAATGATTCCTTCTATTTCTGACATTTTGTCAGCACTGAAATATACCAGTTGTTGTCAGTTATAACTGAAATGACTACTGATGTACAAGGTAATGTCCATGTTTCCCTACGGGTCAGGTGGGCAATATTACAGTTTAACCATGTGCTGACCCGGAAGCTGTTACGGGGTCATCACCATATTAAAAATGGAGGACATAGAATTCCATCAATCACAGTGGACAAACGGGACACAGGAGATTGATGAATAGACTACACAAGAGGTTAGTATGACGTGTGTATGTCTATTTTGACTTTTATTTTTCAGTTCAGGTTTGCTTTAAATGTATATATATAGTCCTCCCTTAATTGAAGGGACCCTGAGCAGTACTTTAAATCAAAACTTTCACTTACCTGGGGCTTCCCCCAGCCCACCATAGGCCGCGAGGTCCCCCGGCGCCCTCTTGGCTCTTCTGCAGGTCCGTTGCCAGCGACACTTCCTGGATTTTAATGCTTGGCGCCCCCTTCGTGTCATCACGCCGGCCACTACACATCATCAAGGCAGGCGACATGACAGTACTGCGCATGCACGGTTTTCTAGCTCTGAAACGCACATGCGCAGTACTGTCACGCCAGCCGCCTTGATGATACGTAGCGGCCGGTGTGATGACATGAAGTGAGCACCAAGCATTCAGATCCCGGAAGTGTTGGCCCGACACCCGGCCCGGGTGTCGCTGGCAACGGAGCCGCCAGAGGGACCCGCAGAAGAGCCAGGAGAACGCTGTGGAACCTCGGCTGGAGGAAGCCCCAGGTAAGTGAAAGTTTTGATTTAAAGTACTGCTCAGGCTCCCTTTAAAAATAAGCTACAATGGCTTCAGGCTTCATAACATAATTTATTAATTTATTTCTAAACATAACATATTTATTTATACTGGGAAATAATAAATGCAAGTTGGACAGCACAGTGGTATATAATAAAACAAAACAACACTAGCATAATATATTGTATGCAATAAACGAAGGGATATATTACCAGTGGCCGGATATCCATATACTGCCTTCCGATTCCCACTTCCGCAGCCTGTATCCAAAATAAGCCATAAACCTTCTGTTGTGTTCTAAATATTCCCCTTTAGTAGAAATCATCCACCAAAACGGGCAATGATGTATAGGAGGATTTTGAACAATATAGCTTTATCCCGAGACACACTTTAAATGGGAAGCTCAGTCATTAATGAAGCGTGTTAACATTTACTTACATCAGACACAATAAGGATATGATTCAAGTAAAAAAAAATCCTCTGGTGAAGACATGCATGTTTGATTCTGAATGTAGTACCATCTGCTCTGAATTAATTCAGGGACTACCTTAAGAATAGTTCATTAGTGTGGTTTTGCAGCACCCAAGAACGTGGGCAGAAGAAGAGTCTGTAGTCACGGAAATGGCAACATGTTTTCTATGCAAATGTTAAAGATTTTTAGATAGTGTAGTAAGTAAAAAAAAAACAATATTCTCCAAAAAATATTAAAAGGTATTAGTTTTATTTGAAAAGTTCTCCTAAGCTGTAAGGGTGTATTTCATTTTTAACTGGTCCATCCTTAACATTTTCAGACCACACTTTAGAAAATATATTTGATGTTAATTATGATTTTTTTTTAATTCAAGTTAATTTACATATATTGATCTGGTTTTAAGTTAGCAATATTTGAATCTATATGAACAGACTGTTTTCTCATCGTCATCATCATTAACAAGAGGAAATCTTTGCAAAAGGATGAAGTGTAAGATGCCATGCATGCCTCAGTTATCAATAATTTAATAAAAGTGAAAATAGGAGGAAAAAAAAGGAAAACAAAAGATTAAAATTATCACCCTATGACTTTTAGGCTGCAAATAAATATAGAACAAAGAATGTATTCATTATTAAATATTAGTTGTATATTATAGATAGATAGACCAAATGACATATACATGTCATGTTATAGTTTAATTAGATAACATGAATGTAATGTTGACATATTATGGTCTATATACAATTAACTTTTTCTCCTGAGTTTTCTCCTAGGTGATATCTTAACACTTTGTGAATAAAATGCCATTTAAACCACCAGCAAGCAAGAAAATACTCAAAATAATGTTGATAGTACTACTAGTAATAAAGTCACCTACTTTTTGTTACTTTTTTTTAATTGCAAAGTGTTAAAAAGTTATTTTTAAAAGAAGTTGAAAAATTATCTCATAGTAGAAAACTCAGGAGAAAAAGTGAATTGCATGTGAATTTCAGTTCATAAACTCTTTTCAGATTCTATGTTTATTTCTATGTTTATTTTTATGTACAGTCTTTTCAAATTACTTTAAAATTATAATAGTGATAAAGGCAGGTGCAATTTTTGACTGTATTTTATAATTATATTATATAATTATTTTGTACCTGACACACGCTATTACCTAAATTTGTGTCTTATGTATGTTTCATGTTATGTTATTTTTACGCATAATTAAGCCTCAGTATTACTTTGTTCCTTGTCACCCATCACAGGCAGCTTTAAAGAAGGCTTTTTTTGAAGGCATTAAGTTTGCCATGCAATTATGAGATTTACAGGTATACATCAGTTAAAGGGGGTGGCCAATTTTAATGCCTATTTTCCTATGCTGTAAATACAGTCAATATTCCCACGAAGCGTCTATTCTGCTGAAAGAAAGCATTTACATTTGCTTTAACACATTATTTGGAAATAATCTTTAGAAGAATTAATACGTTAACCGAATTTTTGGATGCCGTTGGTCATTTGACTACTAATTTGATTGCCGGTTGTTTCAATGTTGTCCTGATGACAATTGGAACTATTCAGTTGGTTGAACAGTGCAACATCCTATTGACTCAAACCAGCCAATGTATTATTATTATTTAACGTCTCATAATGAGTGCCGCTTGGGAGACAAATTTCATTGATTTTCTAAACAAATGATATTTGTCCATTTTGATCTTGTCTGTTATTTTAGTAGGTGAATCCGAGTATTTTCAGTTTGATGTTTACACTTAAATGCAAAGCCAATTGTGCATGTGCAAGCAAAAGTACAATTACTGTAGACCGGAGCTGCCATAGAATACATTTAGCTTTATTAGTTTGCTTATTTTTTTATTTTATTCTTATTTATCATACTGATTGTTAAACTTTTTTTTTTCTTTACAAATTTTAGACCACATTCATTAAAATAATATTATGTATACAATGTACAATAAATGGTTCATCCATCTTGCTATTGCCCATAAAATGTATTGAAATAAATAATAACAAGTGAAAGTTCTAGAGATGAGTAATTATTTGTATTATGTTTTGGCAATGATGAAATAAACACTGTTACAAAAAGTTTCATAACTTTATGGGGAAGTATACATTCAATTTAATCATTTTAGTGATACATGTCTAATGAATCATGCAATTCAATTTCTACATTATCATTTCGAGTTTTGAACTTTAAAAAAGCATGTGACTTTTAGGCCTGTACACTATATATCAATTTCCTGGCAGAACCACAGTTGTAGTAGGACAGTTGAAGGTGTGGTCCCTTGAAGAAGTACATAACATGAACAATCGAGATGCTACTGCAAGTATTTTAATATTGGTCTTAGTGATGGACTCCAAATGATGTTCACTTCAATGATTCTGTTTAGCCAATGCTTCTAGATCCTATGTTCTCAACATGTGGTACGTGTACCCCAGGGGCTACTTCTGATGGGTCCCGGGCATTCTCAGTCTTCACTAATATAGAGCTTTAGAAAATAATAAATCCAATATAAACAACACCGACATAGTATTCTAGATAATTAAACCAATATCAAACACTTAGAGAAATCATTTAGGTACAATTACTGTGCACTACTATTGATAAATATCTGTATCAAGGGGTATGTCAGATAATCTTTACTATATCAGGGGGTGCTTGGTGAGAACAGGCATTAAAAAGAGATATGTAACCAATTCCATTTTGAGAAATTGGTAGAGTAGTAACACAAAGGCGCCAAGTAGAATAAAAGCGATCAAAAACTGTTTAAAAAGGGGGAAGTTGGTGGACTCACCTCCCTCATGTAAAGACAAACCGGGCAGTGGGACGTTACTCACAGTATAAAGTGAGTCCACCAACTTCCCCCTTTTTAAACGTTTTTAAATCGCTTTTATTCTACTTGGTGCCTCTGTGTTACTACTCTACCAATTGTCTAGTACACCCTTGGTGGAGGGGTGTATCCCCATTCCTTCCTGTCTACAGAGAGCGACTTCTTATACCTGAGCGGGGTCAGGTCATAATTCTCCCTGCCTGCCTATCCAGTGGTTGCCTTTGTGGTAACCCACGTTTGTGAGTATAACCATTGCCTTGTTGTACATCGGACCAATTGTCACAGAGATACTACACTATATTGGGCTCTCGGGGTTTTTTTTGTTTTTTTTTTGTCTCTTTCAAGCATTTTGAGAAATGATACTCTAAATCTCTAGATGACATCTAAAGGAATCTAGATCCCACTGTGAGCTCCAACATCTTGGTAGATGGAGGTATTCCTTATGCTACTGGATTTCTGTACTTAAATTTACTTACAATTTTACAAGGAGTTCACAAAGAACTAAAGCTACTCAGGGCAGCTGATGTAACCTACCATGGGATAAAGGTTATTTAGAAGAGAAATGTAGGACTACTTAAAAAATAATAGGCACACATTTGCAAATGATCCTTTTAGAGGAGGCATATGGGTATTGATTAATTAAGGTGGTTCAGGAGCATCAAGCAATCAGTAAGGCAATACCATTTAAGCAGTGCTTGCTATGGCCCAATATGACCCAGGTGACAGATGCAAATTCTTCACACTTAATAGCAGACAAGAATATATCCCAGACAGAGTATTTAGAAGAAGCTGCGCACAATGTGACTAAAAAACATATACAATACATGCAAAGATGCCCAAAAGTTGGTACTCTATACAAAATTTATATTAAATTCCATTTAGTCATGGGCATAGCAATCACCGCTGTGACCCCTGTCATTGCAGGGGGGCCAGAGGCTTTGGGGGCCTCTCCACCTCCATCTCCCCAACCGCAAGTGCAACCAATTAGCATAGAGACCTGCCCATTCACTCACAAAAACAGGGCGGGGCGTGTGTAATTACTTCCGACTTCCAGAGGCTGCTTCACAGCAGAACACTCTCTGCTGCCATTCGCCGCCTCCCAATCCCATGGGGTTTGGGGACAAAGGGGGCACAATGCTATCATTTTTGCAGGGGGGCCCTATAAAGTCTAGTTACGACCCTGCATTTAGTAATAAAAATCCACTTTTTTGGGACCACTATTGCACTTGCAGTCACAGAGACCAAGCACATTGCTTTGCCAGTGGACCACATTGATGGCTACAATTCCATCTTGTACATTCACCTTGATAAGAGGGCCCTAGTGATTAGCTTGTTATAGTTGAGGAATAAAATATATTATATATGATTTTGTCACTGTGGATTTTTTTTTTCAGTTGAAAGCAGACAAGGAGATGCTAATAGTGTCAGGCTACTTGTGATGCATTTCAGGAAATAAATCACTGTCCTTTTAAAGGGGCACTTCAGCCTAAACAAACATACTGTTATTCAAGTTACATTAGTTATGTTAATTAAATAGATAGGTAATATAATCTCTTACCCACCCTGTTTTAAAAGACCAGGCAAATGTTTGTGATTTCATAAAGGTGGCCATACACTGGCCCGATTCGCGGCCGTTTCGACAGCAGATTCAATCCTGGGATTGAATCTGCTGCCAATCGTTCGCGCTAAACGCACCCGCCGATCCGATTTCCTCCCGAAATCGGATCGGTCCGTCGATCGCGCCGTGCGGGAAATTACCCTCGATCGCTCGCGGGTAAGGAGCGCGTCGCTAGCGGCGGCCGATCCGATCAGGTATACATTACCTGACGCTGGCTCCCGGGCGTCTTCTCCGCATCTTCTCCGCGCTGTACCCGCTCCATCCCGGCGCTTCCTGTCACTGCAGTGACCAGGAAGTTCAAATAGAGGGCGCTCTATTTGAACTTCATGGTCACGGAGTGACACAGGAAGCGCCGGGATGGAGCGGGTGCAGCGTGGAGAAGATGCGGAGAAGATGCCCGGGAGCCACCGTCAGGTAATGTATGCGCAGGGGGGGGGGACAGGCGGCAGCGGCGGCTCCACAGATTGTGATCGGTTTCAGGCTGAAATCGATTCACAATCTGTTTGCAGTAAAGGCAGCCATATGATCCCTCTCTGATCAGATTCTATCAGAGAGGGATCTGTCAGCTGGTCGATCTAATGGCAAATCGACCCGTGTATGGCTACCTTAAGGCCAGCCATCTTCTTGGTTGAAAGGAGGTGACAGGAAGCATGAGATACAGTTCCATCAGTCCTGTGTCCTGATCACCCCTCCCAGTTGCTAAGCAACGAGAACAACATCAGAAATCCCATTATGCTTTGCACAGCATCAGGGAAAAAATGCCTAGGCAGTTTTCTTTGATGGGGCAGAGCTTAGCTTCTGTGCAGCAAAAAATGAGGTTTTGGTAAGAAAAACAAAGTTCTGATGCTATCAAGCTGTTAAAGAGGAACCAGGGGCCATATGCAATTCACTTTTTCACCGAAGTTTTCTCCTAAGTGATATTTTCATAACTTGTAAATAAAGTACATTTTACACCACCAGCAAGCAAACAAATGCTCAAAATAATTTTGGCAGTACTTTCTCACCTACTTTTTTGGTACTTTTTCATTTGCAAAGTGCTAAAAAGTTAATTTAAATTGAAAATGAAAAATTATCTCCTAGGAGAAAACTCAGGAAAAAAAGTGAATTGCATATGGGCATTTCGGTGCTGCTGAGTAGATTTTTAGTCTCTGCAGGTTCACTTTAATGCCATTAAATATTTTACACTTTATAGATCTCTTATTTAAAGAGACACTGAAGCGAGTAAAAAGCTTGCTTCTTCTCTTATATTCAGCAGGGGCATGTGTGCCCCTGCTAAACCGCCGCTATCCCGCTGCACAACGGGGGTCCCTTACCCCCCAATCCCCCCCCTGCAAAATCTACGACCAATTTGGTCGTAGATTTTGCTGCTCCTAGAGGCAGGGCTAACGGCTGCAGCCCTGCCTCACAGCGCGTCTATCAACAGCGCATCGCCGCCTCTCCCCCGCCCCTCTCAGTAAAGGAAGACTGAGAGGGGCGGGGGAGAGGCGGAGATACACGCTGAAAGAGGCACGTGAGGCAGGGCTGCAGCGGTTAGCCCTGCCTCTATGCGGAAGAGATCCCCGGTGAGGACGGAGGGGATTTGGGGGGTAAGGGACCCCCGTTGTGCGGCGCGATAGCGGCGGTTTAGCAGGGGCACACATGCCCCTGCTGAATATAAGAGAAGAAGCGAGTTTTATACTCACTTCAGATTCTCTTTAAGCTCACTGTATTGACCTTATTAGCTTCTTGTACGTATATATTTTCTTTAATGTAAAAACACATTTTGGGCAGTGACCACATCCTGGTAGGATAATACGAGATACTTTATGCACACCTGATTAGGGAAAGGTATTTCCAGAATCCCTCATCACTGTGATTGCCTGCTGGTTACCTAGTTTTGTGGCAATCCTGTAACTTAATCTTGCATATGATATTCGATCATTGTACTGACATACTGCAGTATTTTGGCCCCATTTTATACCTTGTCTAGGTTTGAGGTCTATTGAGAAAATCAGATCTGTTTTTGCCCTTTGTAGGAACAATTCCTTTTGTTTTATTTTTTTGTATTAAGTTTGTGTAATGAGCCATTGTGTTAAGTACAGCTCTGTAAATCACATGCGAAAAAGCTGATTTATGATTGACTGGAAAACCTTGAATTTTGGACTTTACTTTTTCAAACAAGACTGACTGTCTCCTAAATCTTGGGCTTCTGTTAGAATAACTTATGCTTACAAAAAAAAAACCCAACCAAATACAGTGGGATGCGAAAGTTTGGGCAACCTTGTTAATCGTCTTGATTTTCCTGTATAAATCGTTGGTTGTTACGATAAAAAATGTCAGTTAAATATATCATATAGGAGACACACACAGTGATATTTAAGAAATGAAATGAAATGTATTGGATTTACAGAAAGTGTGCAATAATTGTTTAAATACAAATAGGCAGGAGCATACATTTGGGCACTGTTGTCATCTTGATTCCAAAACCTTTAGAACTAATTATTGGAACTCAAATTGTCTTGGTAAGCTCAGTGACTCCTGACCTACATACACAGGTGAACACAATTATGAGAAAGAGTATTTAAGGGGGGTCAATTGTAAGTTTCCCTCCTCTTTTAATTTCCTCTGAAGAGTAGCAACATAGGGGTCTCAAAACAACTCTCAAATGACCTGAAGACAAAGATTGTTCACCATCATGGTTTAGGGGAAAGATACAGAAAGCTGTCTCAGAGATTTCAGCTGTCTGTCTCCACAGTTAGGAACATATTGAGGAAATGGAAGACCACAGACTCAGTTGAAGTTAAGGCTCAAAGTGGCAGACCAAGAAAAATCTTGGATAAATAGAAGCAACAAATGGTGAGAACAGTCAGAGTCAACCCACAGACCAGCACCAAAGACCTACAACATCATCTTGCTACAGATGGGGTCACTGTGCATTGTTCAAGCATTCGGCGCACTTTACACAAGGAGATGCTGTATGCGAGAGTGATGCAGAGGAAACATTTTCTCCGCCCACAGCACAAACAGAGCAGCTTGAGGTATGCTAAGGTGCTGTGAACTAATGAAACTAAAATTGAGTTATTTGGGCATAACAAGGGGAGGAAAAACAACACAGCATTCCAAGAAAAACCCCTGCTACCTACAGTAGAATATGGTGGTGGTTCTATCATGCTGTGGGGATGTGTGGCCTGGCCAGTGCAGGGACTGGGAATCTTGTCAAAGGAGGACGCATGGATTCCACTCAGTATCAGCAGATTCTGGAGACCAATGTCCAGGAATCAATGACAAAGCTGACGCTGCGCCGGGGCTGGATCTTTCAACAAGACAGCGATCCTAAACACTGCTCAAAATCCACTAAGCCGTTCATGCAGATGAACAAGTACAACATTCTGGAATGGCTAACTCAGTCCCCAGACCTGAATATAATTGAAAATCTGTGGTGTGAGTTAAAGAGATCTGTCCATGTTTAGAAGCCAACCTGAATGAACTAGAGATGTTTTGTAAAGAGGAATGGTCCAAAATACCTTCAACCAGAATGCAGGCTCTCATTAGAACCTACAGGAAGCATTTAGAGGCTGTCATTTCTGCAAAAGGAGGGTCTACTAAATATTGATTTAATTTATTTTCCAAATCTATGCACCTGCTTAATTTTGTTTAAACAATTATTGCACATTTTCTGTAAATCCAATAAACTTCATTTCACTTCTCAAATATCATTGTGTGTGTGTGACGGATTGCGGAGAAACCGCCGTGCGTTCTGGCAGTGAGGCGGCGGAATCCGCGCACAGAGCGGCGGTTTTCCCGCAGCAACATGCTTCTGTTTGTCTGGACCTAGTAGTGCACACAGATGGAGAGCTACGCGCGCGCGCCACAAGACAGGCTCTTTATGCCAATAGGAGAAGGGTCAGCTGATCGAGGCGGTCAGCTGACCCCAGCTCAGCAGGTGATTGGTTGATGGGAGCTGGGCGGCGCTGTGGAGCGCTTTACTATATATATATCTCTTGCTGTTCAGTTGCTGGTTGTCTGGCGTTGCGAATACCTATGTGTTAGCACTCAGACCTTAGTCAGATCCTTCAGTGTGGTGGAACAAGGAGGACCTGGGAATCCACACTTAGCCAGTTCACTGTATTATTATCTGTGTATTCTATAGCATAGTTCCAGGGTGTAGAGACCACAGACCTCACACCCCAGACTAGGAATATTGTATATCATCTGTGTTATTCCTTAGACCAGTTCCAGGGTGTAGAGACCACGGACCTCACACCCCAGACTAGGAATATTGTATATCATCTGTGTTATTCCTTAGACCAGTTCCAGGGTGTAGAGACCATGGACCTCACACCCCAGACTAGGAATATTGTATATCATCTGTGTTATTCCTTAGACCAGTCCCTGTGTGTGAGACCACGGACCTCACACTCAAGACTAGGCATTATTGGATATCTGTTTATGAATTGTATCTCTCCTGACTTCTTTTCTGTTTTCTGATTCGGTACCTTCGCACATCTGATCTACTGTTGCCGATCCTGCCTGTCCCTGGTTACCGAATCTGTCTCCTGTCTCTGTACTTTCTGCCTGTGTGTTGCCGACCCAGCCTGCCCGACCCTTCTGACTGTCACCCAACCTTTGAGTGCTCAGTCCTCCTGCAGGGGTACCCTGCTCCTCAGAGGGGGGCCCTGCTGCAAATCCAGTCGGGGACTCTCCCTCCTGGAGCCCTTGACTGCAGTAGAGTCTTTCTCTACTTATTGGACCACCTGCTACCCCGGTGGTTCAACTCCTACTGTTACACCTAACACTTACACACTTCAGGTGTCTAGAGGTTAGTACTATATCTGTATTATTGGTGATTCTGCAGATCATCCATAATCAGGTATAGATCTGTATTCTTGGTGATACTGCAGATCGCCAATAATCAGATTCTCTCTGGTTGCTGACACCTATCGTTACAGTGTGTCTCCTATATGATATATTTAACTGACATTTTTTATCACAACAACCAACGATTTATACTGTAAAATCATGACGATTAGCAAAGGTTGCCCAAACTTTTGCATCCCACCGTGTGTGTGTGTGTGTGTGTGTGTGCATGTACCGGTATGTGTATATGTGTGTGTATATATATATATATATATATATATATATATATTCCTGTGATCAAAGAATGTTCACTGGCAAGAGTTCATCTTCTGTTGTCCACTAAAATATATCTGTTTGTTTAACATTGCTCTTCCCACCTGTGCCTCCAGCACACACCCCTCTGTGTCACCTCCGCCCTCCTGTGCCTTCAGTTTCACTTTTCTGTGCCACCTCTGCCCACCCCACTTCCCACTGTGTCCCATGTGTCCCCCTGTTACCTCAGCATCCTCCTCAGTGGCACCTATGCCTCCACTGTGTCCGTTTGTGCCTCCTTCTATCCTAGTTATGATCTTAATGTGCTAATTTCTCTTTTATTTTCTTTGAATTTTTTAAAATCAATTTTCTCAAAAACTGCAAGATCTTAAATTATTTTTTTTTACTTGTTCCCAATATTTGGCCATTCATATTGGCGGGTCATTTGTAAGTCGGACGTTCATAAGTTGGGTACTACCTAACTGAACTGACAAACTTAAAGAGATTAATTTTTGGCCGTGCACAAAATAAAGGTGCCAGGAAATGTGGGCACCAAGAGAAAAACAATAGTAGAATATCTGTAACATTCACCACAGTACTACTATTCTACAGTGATTTTTTATTAGCAAATGTATATGTTACTGATATTTTATTACAGCTAAACCTAACCCTACTCCCAGAGCCCTCCACTCTCAGATGCTTAACTCACCTTCCCGCCGATGCCTAACCGAACACCACCCTCCATCCCCCCCACCCTTCCTTACCCATCACCTAATCTAAGGACAAGGCTCTTTTTGCCTGATCTGTGCAGCGTGAGCTCTCCAGCCCACAGCACAGATCAGGTTTGCAGCAGGGCGATCAGACTTCCCCCCTTTTTCCCCCACTAGGGGGATGTCCTGCTGGGGGGGTCTGATCGCCGCCGGCTGCCTGTGATTTGCAGGGGGCCTCCTCAAAGCCCCCCTCCACAGCGATTTCCGCCCTCTCTGCCCTTACCTCGCTCTCCTTCTTTCTATGGGCTGCGCAGGACGGATATCCATCCTGCACCGCCTAGGATAGGCTTCAGCCTATCAGATGCCGTCAATCCCCGGCCTATCAGAGGCCGGGGATCGCCGATCTCCTGTACGGCGCTGCTGCGCAGCAGCGCCGTATGATGTAAACAGCGGGGATTTCTTCCCCGCGTGTTTACATTTAGCCTGCGAGCCGCGGTCCGCAGCTCGCAGACTGTTCATTGAGACACCCTCCGTGAACTGACATGGAACGGCCGCTCGAACGAGCGGCCGTTTCCATGTAATTCCACTTACGACCAGCCGGCGCCTATCGGCGTTAGGCGGTCGTTAAAGTGGACCCAAATTAAAAATACAAGATTTCAGAAATAAAATCTATTTTCTAAATTATAATAATAAATAGCAGACTTTTTTTCAGCTGCATGATGACAAATATAAAATATTTTACATTTATTGGAGGAACCCCTCCCTTCCTTGCGAATTGCCGGGACAAAATTCATCAAACTGGTGAAGTAGGTGGTGTCCGGCAATGGAGGAATTGCTAATGGCTGCCCCCAGTATAATCCTTGTTATGAAAGGAGAAGGGTGAAAAGCATGCACTGAAATGCTCATAGGCTTGAAGAAGTGTTTATTTATCTTTGTATGTGTCAGAGTGGTGCAACTAAATATCTTTAATTAAAAAAATGTTTGGTTTGGGTCCGCTTTAAGTGGTTAAACCAGCACTTCACACTTAAAGGGAACCAAAATTTTAATAAAAAAAAAAGAGAGTTTTACTTATCTGGAGCTTTTACTGGCCCCCCACAGTCGCCCTGTGCCCACGCTGGTACGATCCTCTAGTCCTCTACCACTGCTCAATTACGATTTCGTCAACTGAGCCTGTCGCTGGCCACTGTGCCTGCAGGGCCCTGGTCGCGCATGTCCTCATTCGCACTCCCGTCGCCGGGAGCATCCTGAGCAATCGTAGTATGAGAATATGTCACCCGCACACAGGGCCGGCCCTAGACTTTTTGCCGCCTTAGGCAAAATTTAAAAAAATCGCAGCCCCCCCCCCGCAGGTGGGGGGGGGGGCACTGAGCTGGAGGGGTAGCAGGCAGGAAGGGGGTATTGGGCCTAGCGGTGGGGAGGAGGGTCGGAACCCCCCCCCCCCTCGCCTGGGTCCCCCGATCTGCGCTCCCCTCCAGCTGTAAATAGTTAAGTACCAGCGGCAGCATATAGATTAAGAGGCAACGGGCGGGGATCACTCACCTTTTCCGCATTCCAGCGAGCGCTCCACTGACATCACTTCCTTCAACGCCGCCCAGTAAGGCGGGCGGCCCCCCACCCACGGACAGGTGGGTGCCGCCCCCCCCCCCAGATGTGCCGCCTGAGGCAAATGTTTCACCCCGCCTCATGAGCGGGCCGGCCCTGGCTGCCCCCCAGTATAGGTTAGATAGGTAGCTGCCCCCCAGTATAGGTTAGATAGGTAGCTGCCCCCCAGTATAGGTTAGATAGGTAGCTGCCCCCCAGTATAGGTTAGATAGGTAGCTGCCCCCCAGTATAGGATAGATAGGTAGCTGGCCCCCAGTATAGGTTAGATAGGTAGGTGCCCCCCAGTATAGGATAGATAGGTAGCTGCCCCCAGTACAGGTTAGATTAGGTAGGTGCCCCCCAGTATAGGATAGATAGGTAGCAGCCCCCAGTACAGGTTAGATTAGGTAGGTGCCCCCCAGTATAGGATAGTTAGGTAGCTTCCCCCAGTATAGGTTAAGTAGGTAGGTGCCCCCTTATAATGGCGGAGGGGGGAGCCGGAGCCGCAGTGAGGGCAGCCCGACCTCTCCCTCCCTCTCCCCGGGCCGCTCTCCATGCTCCCCCCTCGGACTGTAGGCAGCAGAGTTAGCGCGCAGGGAAGCGCTGCTGTACACAGCTGTTACTCACCTCCCTGGATCCGATCGCCGCTCCCGCCCTGCTGCGATCGGATCTAGGGAGGTGAGTAACAGCTGTGTACAGCAGCGCTTCCCTGCGCGCTAACTCTGCTGCCTACAGTCCGAGGGGGGAGCATGGAGAGCGGCCCGGGGAGAGGGAGGGAGAGGTCGGGCTGCCCTCACCGCGGCTCTGGCTCCCCCCCGCTATCACAGCCACGTCATCTGGTGCCGCCCCTCCACTTCCTGCCGCCTGAGGAACCCGCCTCACCCCGCCTCATGGGCGGGCCGGCCCTGCCCGCACAGCACGCTTCGGTGACAGGAGTGCGAGTGAGGACGCGTATTGCCAGGGACACACAGGCACAGTGGCCAGCAACAGGCTCAGTCGGCGAAATTAAATTAAACTAAGCCTTGGAGGGACCAGAGGATTGTTTAGTACTGCCGTGCACACAGGGCACAAATTAACATACCAGTATATAGGGGAAAATTCTATGGTCACCTACGGCATGCCCAAATGTCAGTGCCGCCTGTGCCCAAAATCAAAATAACATCTTTCGCACTGCTAAATGGTTTCATAAAAATGTTGTAGGTTTTCTTTTAAGTGGAATTCTAAGGATCTGTTATAAAATACTCAACCTCATTCTGGTCTCCTACCTGATCTGAGAACTCAAAAAGTGATTATTCTTTGAGGCAACTTCCAGTCTGAAACAACCTCCCCATATGATGCACACTCAACTGCCCAAGATTTAATTGACAAGTAGAGTTGTAGTTGTGAGTGAGCAGTTTTATAGTAATCTGCTACGCAGTATCAATCCTAAATTCCGGCAGCTCTATACTCCAGCCAGTGCAGCAGTAATTTTTGCACCTCTTTACTGACTGTGGCAGGACGCACCACCATATTCAAGTTTCTCTAGTTATACACTGCACTTTGACAGCCATCCATAACCACTATGTCCTAATTCTCTGGATGTTTTCTTAAAAAAGGAGTTTCTTCTCAGGGAGTCAGCATTTGAGGGGAGACATGTAGAGGTACTGCCACTTCTATATGCTCATTGCAATACACCCCTCTGTCCAGCACACATTCAGGGAGATGTGATGTCAGAACCATTATCGCAGCCATAGCAACTGACATGAAACTCAACGTCCAAGATGGTATACCAGGACCAGGACAAGTTTAAAACACACCAGAGTCTAGGTTTGTTTTAATGATTTTTTAATCAATACACGCCTGAATTTACTGTATGATACTAGAGGATGGGTTTGTGCAGTATACATAGTTAAGGCTCATACACACGTCATACTGAAGCCGACGACGGGTCCGTCGGCACCTCCCACTGGGCGGGTTTTCAGCAGACAGTACAGCGTGTGCACAGTCTGTCGGCGGACTGATAAGGCTGTTTCTGAGCGATCCGCCCAGCGGATTGCTCAGGAACAGCCTTATCAGTCCGCCGACAGACTGTACACACGCTGTATTGTCTGCTGTGAACCCGCCCAGCGAGAGGTGCCGACGGACCTGTCGTCGGCTTCAGTGTGATGAGTGTACGAGCCTTTAGGCTAATTATTGTACACAAAGTCACAAAGTGTGATGAGTGGATCAAAATTACCCAGACCATTAGGAGAGGATTGTTCCATTTATCTGGTAATCTATGAGATGACAATGATCAGATCTCTCATACCATTGAGCTATGCATCTTTTGTGCTTTGCTCAGCTATATCCACAGAAAAATCAGCAACAATACTAATTATCCTGTTCTTATCTAGGAAATATAAATTAAAATGATCAGACGCCTCAAAATAATTTTGCTGCATGTGCCAGAAAGAAATAACGTCAGCCGGATAATCCTCAAGTCCTAAATTAATACATTTCTAGGCAAATAATTTTAGAAAATTTGTGCCAAAAAGCAGAGATGTTTGACTTTGCCCATTACTGCATTATATATTTTGTTAGCTCAGCTAAGCTGATTAAATTTAGAATTATGAATAATTCAACAAAAAGCACACCTTTTAATAACTTTTCAAGCTCTCGTTTAGAACACGATTTGTTTTGAATTACTAAAATGAAACCACCTGTTAGGAGGCCGTACAGTGCGTTTCGCCCTCTCCTTCTAATTTGATTTTCACCTCGCTAAAAGACTTAAAACACACCTTGGCAAATGCTATGAATGTTCTGTTTAATTAAAGGAGAACTCTATGAAGTTTCATTGAACTGAGCATTTAATAACAATAACATTTTTAGTGTACATATATATTTTTAATGTTATCAGCCGCAGAAGTTTTAAATAGCCCAGCCAGCTGGCTGATTCACCTGTTTGCATGCAGGATTAGACAAGCAGAGAAACAGATTATTTGCATTACAGCTTCACAGCTCGAAAGACAATAGTGTTATCCATGAAGACAATGTAAGTAGTTTCACTCTGCTCATAAGCCTTGTACACAAGCCTGACTTAAGTCCGCCGAGGTGATGAGCGAAAATGTCAATATTCTTTTCACATTCATTTTCGTGACAATGTTAAATTCGATTTTCAAGCGAAAAATGCCATTGAAAAAAAGTTGTTATTGTTTGCATTTTTCGTTATAAAAAATTTGATTTTTTTTTTTTGCAGTAAAAAAGTTGTGGTAGAAATATAGGTTTTCCACCGTGTTGAGCTTTTTTTGCTAATTATCGCAGTAAAATATTGATTTTTCAAGCCATTTTTGCAAAAATGTTATCGAAATCGAAAATGGCTAAATATTTGCAAGCAACACTGGTACATAACGCTCACCACCTTACAGCATCATAATCCTCTACACTGCTAAGTAGAACTTCAGGATGGCATATTGCACTAAGCTTGTCAGAGTCAGAAAAGACAGAGTGCAATGTATGTGTCACTCCAGCATGTGTGATCTACACAGAACTCCTTTGCAATCTACTAGTACAGGCATGGGCAAACTTGGCCCTCCCCAGGGCTGTATTTAGGGGCAGGCCCCCAAGGCCGGCTCCTAGGGCGCCAGAATCCACCTGAAACTGAGGGGCGGATGGTGACAGGCTGACCCTGAGAATCGCTCAGCAAGTCCGCACATGGCCTCTTTACTACACCTGCTTGGAGTGGTGCAGGCCAGGCAGGAGTGAATACAGGCTAGAGATGGGCCGAACCTCTGATTTTAGGTTCGCGAACCGGGTTCGCGAACTTCCGCGGAAGGTTCGGTTCACGGAAAAGTTCGCAATGGGGAGGCGAACTTTGAAAAATAGAAAAAATTATGCTGGCCACAAAAGTGATAGAAAAGATGTTTCAAGGTGTCTAACACCTGGAGGGGGGCATGGCGGAGTGGAATACATGCCAAAAGTCCCGGGGCAAAATCTGGATGTGACGCAAAGCAGCGTTTTAAGGGCAGAAATCACATTGAATGCTAAATTGCAGGCCTAACGTGCTTTAAAACATCTTGCATGTGTATACATCAATCAGGGAGTGTAATTAGAGTACTGCTTCACACTGACACACCAAACTCACTGTGTAACGCACCGCAAATAGCTGTTTGTTGTGTGTTGTGACGGCCGTGCTGGACTGCTGCGCAACATGGCGAGATTGCTCTTCCTCACTCAGTGATGTCAGGTAATGTATGACTTCCTTCTCAACTTTCCATGGCACTGTTAAAAAGCTTACGTTTTATTTTTAAATTACATTTTCTACTTGCTGTGTACTTGTTCAGTACCGCTACAATGAGAATCTTATGGAGGCGGGCAAGTCTCACATTGTGACCCCGGTTAAAGGCCGGGGAATGAGGGATGGAATCCAGTGTATCACAAACACAGGTAGTAGTCACTGAATGTGCTGCTGCTGCTGCTGGCAGTGGGACACACACAGTATGAATTAGCAATGCTGTCTAAACAACACAAGTGTATCACACACACAGGTAGTAGTCACTGAATGTGCTGCTGCTGCTGCTGGCAGTGGGACACACAGTATGAATTAGCAATGCTGTCTAAAAACCACAAGTGTCAGTTTCAAAGACAGAAAAAAAAATTGATCACAGCAGGATGAGCTCTGAAAACAGCTTTTCTGGTTCGCTATTATAGCAATAAGATTCAGCTAAGCAAGCTAAGAAGGCAAGAGCCTGACTAATCTGTCCCTAGGAGAACAAGTCTGCAGCAGCTGTCCCTATTCTGTCTCTAGCAGGCACACGAGTGAGGCTAATGGCCGCCGGAGCCTGCCTTATATAAGGGGGGTGGGGCTCCAGGGCTTAGCATAGCCTGATTGGCTACAATGCGCCTGCTGACTGTGATGCAGAGGGTCAAAGTTGACCCTCATAGAGCATTATGGGGCGAATCGAACTTCTGGGAAAGTTCGCCTTCGCCGGCGAAGGCGAACCACCCGATGTTCGCCGGCGAACCGTTCGGCCCACCTCTAATACAGGCATGAGGCTGGAGTGATTTTTTTTTTCTCTGATTGGGCAGAAGCCGCCCTACCCCTCCACTTTCCCCCACCCAGAGCAGGAGCAGAGTTGGTCACCTCTCCGCTTTCAGTACCGAAGGTTCCTCTATCTCTCCATCAGCTGCCGCTCTGCATCTCTCCCTGCCGGCGATTTCCATCATGTGACTTGAGTCACATGTGAAAGACGCCGACTGGAGAGAGAGAGATGCAAAGCGGCAGCTGATGGAGCGATAGAGGAACCTTCGGTACTGAAAGCAGAGAGGTGACGAACTCTGCTCCCGCTCTGGGTGGGGCTGCTGCTCGCTAAATGCTGCCCTCGGGCAGGGCCAGTTTAAGCAACAATGGGGCCCCAGGGCAAAATAAACCTGGGGGCCCCCCCAACAGATACCCCGGAGCAAAAATTGGCATTAAGGGACCTTTTTTGCAGCTGGTATAGTCAGGGTTTGAAGCCCCAATCGGTCGGAGCTCCACATTCTGGCTACCCCAGCCTGCATGGGGGACAAGGGGTTAAAAAGTTTCAGGAGGGGGGACTGCACATAATTAAAAAAAAAAAATTCCCACACTCTAAACATAAAAAAAAAAATTGGGAAAATAGGTAAAAAATGCCAGGGATCTTCATACAGCCATATTGCGGCTGTATAGCGATCCCTGGCCAAATCGCTGCGGCTGCGTATAGACCCCCTGGAAACCCCGTCAGGAAATGTATTGCTCTTTCTTTTGATACATGTAAAATTACACTACCGTTAGGTTTGCTACTAAAAGTGACATTTACCGCATTTAAAAGTATACTTTTTTCCTTCGAAACTTTAAAATTGATTTTCTCAAAAATCATAAGATCTTTTTGAAAAATAGGTTTTTCCTCTTATTCCCAATGATCTCCTTAACATATCCTGCAAATTTAGGGTTTCTAGAATTTAAGGTGGATTTGCTATTAACCACAAGTCGGCGGGTTTTTAAATGTGTATTTTTTTTTCCTTTGAAACTTTAAAATCGATTTTCTCAAAAACTATAAGGTCGATTTGATTTTTTTCCTCTTGTAGCCACTGGGGGCCCCTACAAGCTCTAGGGCCCTGGGGCAGCTGCCTCCTTTGCCTCAATGGTAGCGCCGGCTCTGCCCTCGGGTGGGGAAGTACAAAGATGTACGCATTGGCTCCTGTTCTGCTGGAAGTGAAGGGGAGAGTAGTATCTGGCATCCAATGCTACAGTGAAGGGGACAGCATGTGACTAAGGGGCGGGGGGCAGCACCAGACTACCTATTCTAAGGGGGGAAGGACAAACCATCTGACTACCTATATTGAGGGGGGAGGGCAACGGATTACTGGGGGGGGGCAACCTATACTGGGGAGGGGGGCAGCACCAGACTACCTATTCTAAGGGGGGAAGGACACACCATCTGACTACCTATACTGAGGGGGGAGGGACACAGATTCTGGCAACCTATACTAAGGGGGGCAGCATCTGACTACCTATACTAATGGGGAGGAGAAGCAGCACCTGATTACCTATACTGAGGAGGGATGGACATAGCATCTGACAACCTATACTAAGGGGGGGGGGCAGCACCTGAGTACCTATACAAGCAGGGGCAGCACCTGTGTCATGTTCGTTAATACACAGCACCTTGATTGCAGCCAGTGGAGTGCCGTCTCTTCTTTTATCGTTTGATGTAGCACCTGAATAAGTAGAGATGGCTCGCGGATGGCTCACGGGTTGGGGGTCAGGGATCGTACACATGCCTGCGTATTGGCTGAGGTGGTCATTATCGCCACCTTAGCCAACTTTAATCAGACATGTGTACAGACCTTGAACGACTGGTAATATCCAAATAGCCAGTTGTTCGGTTTTATGAAGTAACTCTCATGATGCATCATTTCTGCTAAGCGCTGGCGATGCTCCCATGTTACGGGCGATGGGGAGTTAGGTTTTACACTGTGGTGCTGAGGGCAGTGAGCAGTTTACAAACAGACAATCATTAACCCTCTGTACTCAAACACTCATATAAGCTGGAACTCTAGTAATAAAAACAACTACAATACAAGTAATAATTGGTTGCAGTAATGATATTCACTTCCAGGGGCATAGCTACAACTCACTGAGCCCCAAAACAAATCCTCCCCCCCCCCCCCCCCCCCCGCAGGCCAAACAAACCCGTTAGCCTCCCGCAGCAGCGGAAGTGAGCAGTCTCCTACCCATTGGTCGTAGACTGCTAACGAGGGATCCAGCGCCGGAACGTGGCGGCCCTAGGAGGAACAGGAAGGCTCTGCAGGATTCAAAGCCTTCCCTCTCCTTAGGTGAATATCTTTTTTTTTTCTATAATCACTTCAGACTCACTTTACAATAACATTTTATTAGTCATAATAGCCATACATATAACATTAAAAAGGAAATGTCCATAAAATATTCTTTGGTATAAATCAACCAAAGAATGTTTTATGAACATTTTCTATTTAATTCTATATGTATGGATATTATCACCAATTAAATGTTGTAAGAGATTTGGTGTGTTATATATTTTTTAAAATGGTTTATTTTCTATACATGCTTTGTCTTGTGCATGAGAGCAATAGAGATGGCCCAAACCTCCGATTTTAGGTTCGCAAACTTCCACAAAAGTTTGGTTTGCGCAAACTTTCGCGAACCGCAATAGACTTCAATGGGGAGGCGAAGTAGAAACACTTATGCTGGCCACAAAAGTGATGGAAAAGATGTTTCAAGGGGTCTGGGGTCAACTGGATTTGACGCAAAGCAGCGTTTTAAGGGCAAAAATCACATTGAATGCTAAATTGCAGGCCTAAAGTGCTTTAAAACATCTTGCATGTGTATACATCAATCAGGGAGTGTAATTAGAGTACTGCTTCACACTGACACACCAAACTCACCATGTAACGCACCGCAAACAGCTGTTTGTGTAGTGACGGCCGTGCTGGACTGGTGCGCACCATGGCGAGAGTGCAGGCCATGGCGATTTTCAAGCCCATATTGTCGCCGGGCTGTGGTAGCTCAACGATAGAACAACAGTGACTGTCCAGCTGATCGAATTTGGTCTATCCACAATGAAGCAACGACCTTATTATCTTGGGTGTGCACCCCTCCTCCGAGACACTCATATAGCCGGCGGTCATTGCTTCATTGTGATACGCAAGCCCCTTTACCGCGGCAAGGTAATGATCACGAAGGGGAATTGGCACATGTACATGCCTTTTGTTTTGTTGTTGCAGCTGCAGTGCAGGCAGAAAAATTAGGCAGGCATGTACATGCACCAGAAAAATTAGTATAGCGGCCGCTGCTAGCAGCGGCCTTAAAAATTCAGGAATCTGCCTGGAGTCTTGGACCCTGTTGGTGGTGGCGGAGAAGGCAGTCAAGCAGCCTGCAGGCAGAGATGCTATGTATGGAGCGACTTAGTCTTGGGGCAGGCAGTCACACGGCATTCAGGCAGAGATGCTGTGTGTCGGGGCTGACTTGGTCTACTGGCAGGCCTGAGCGTGCATTGCAGACCAGGCATCCGTGGTCAGATGGACCCTTGACCCAACGCTGTATACCAGAGATGTCACCACTTGCCTTTCAACATCACAGTACAGTTTAGGTATCGCCTTTTTTGAGAAAAAATTGCGGCCTGGTGTCTTCCACTGCGGTGTGTGGCTTTGCTTCTGTGTGCTGCTTTCCCTCAGGTGGTCATCCCATTGCAGTTTGTGCTTTGCAATCATGTGCCTTCGTAAGGTAGTTGTCCTTACGCGGGTCTTGGTCTTTCCACGGCTCAATTTTTGGTGGCAGAGAGTACAGATGGCATTGCTCTCATCTGAGGCAGACACACAAAAAAATGTCCACACCGCTGAGCCCTGGGGTGATGGCACTTTGGTAGTGGCGGACGACTGAGTGTTAAGTGGGGTGCCAGAATAAGAGCAGGAGGAGAAAGATATGTCACGCTTCCATGCAGAAGCTGAGAAAGATGAGGTGTTCTGTGTTAAATAGTCAACTACGTCCTGACAATATTGGGGGTTGATGGCACATGCCTTCTTCTGAACAATGTACTTTGGTCGAGGGCCGCACAAAATCACGACAGTTCGACCTTGAACAGACCTGCCAGGTGGCCTGCCTCTGCCTTTTGTTTTGTCTATATCGGGGGAGATGAAGTGAAAGGTATGCACTGACTTGACTAATACAATGTGCAGTCACACAGGTGCAGTTAACAGGTATGCACGGAGTGGTATATCACACTGTGTGCACTCACGTAGGTAGGTGGGTGCACTGAACACAACAGGTAGGTATATGCAGTGATGGGTATTACAAATGTGCACCTGTCACACACACGTACCATGAACAGGTAGAGTGACTGGTGGTATTAAATATCACACTGCGTGCGCTCACATAGGTAGGTGGGTGCACTGAACAACAGGTAGGTTTTTGCAGTGATGGGTATTACAAATGTGCGCCTGTCACACACAGACAGGTACCGGACAGGCACAGTGACACAGCGTGCGTTCACGTAGGTAGGTGGGTGCACTGTGAACAACAGGTAGGTATATGCAGTGATGGGTATTACAATGTGCACCTGTCACACACAGACAGGTAATGGACAGGCACAGTGACACTGCATGTGCTCACGTAGGTAGGTAGGGTGCACTGTGAACAACATGTAGGTATATGCAGTGATGGGTATTACAATGTGCACCTGTCACACACACAGGTAGTCACTGAATGTGCTGGGCCTGGCAGTGGCACACACAGTAGGAATTACCAAGGCTTTCTATGCAACAGAAGTGTCAGTGGGACACACACACAAAAAAAAATAGATCACAAGAACAAGATTAGCTCTCAAAAGAGCTGTTGCGGGGTGCTTTTTTTTTAGCAATAAGAATCAGCAAGGAGCAAGCTAACAAGCCTTCAAGAGCCTAACTAAGCTTTCCCTATAGGTCTCTGCACATCAGCTCTCTCTTTTTTAATTACTGCAGGCACACAAGTGAGTCCAATGCCTGATGCTGCCAGCCTTTTATAAGGGAGTGGCTCCAGGAGGGAGTGTAGCCTTATTGGCTACAATGTGCCTGCTGACTGTGATGTAGAGAGTCAAAGTTAACCCTCATGATGCACTATGGGGGCGAATCGAACTTCTGGAAAAGTTCACATTCGCTCGCAAACGCGAACCACCGAAGTTCGCCGGGAACTGTGCGCCAGCGAACCGTTCGGGCCATCTCTAGAGAGCAGTTATTCCACTAAAGAGTATCCAACATCATTCAATGTTCTGCTCCAGTTACTAGGTGGCAATGACTGCTTCAAAGCTTGAAGTTATCTTACAGTGCTGGCCACTGGAAGACATCACTAGATCCTCACCGTGGCAAATCCACAATTTGTTGTTTCTAGATATCTGTTCACTAAATCTTGAGATCCAGATTCCAACTTGCATAGAGTTACGACTATCATTTAGCCTGCCTGGCCAGCCCTAAGCTTAGTCTCAAATAATAATTTCCTCCCCTAAGGGTAGGATCTTGCCTTCTGACCTGATGAGAGTTTTTGTGGTAGGAAGGTCCATTGAGTGCTTATTGCGGGACAGCCACATGAGTTGGGCACCAGCTAGTGCCATCAAAAGTAAACAATTGGTAATATAGATTACTAATAATTTACTATGCACTACCCAGTGGCACCCATTCTCACAAGAACCCTGCTCTCCTAATGCCCCCCCCCCCCCCGGTAAGTGCCCAACCCTATCCTCCACCTATTACCTAACCCCAACTTTCTGTAAGTGCCTACAAAGAACCCTCCTACCTGATGCTTAACCTTACCTGCCCGCATAAGTGCCTAACTCTCCTTCCCCCGGATAACAAGACAAGACGAGACAAATAACATTTATAACTGGCTTTTCTCCTGGCAAACTTTTCTCCGCGGCTCCTGCACCATTTCCTGAGCATTTGCACTTCAATACAAGGTATAGGGAAATCGCTATTCGCTAAGCATTTGAAAAAGTGCCAGCACATCTCTGTAGGTACCCATTCAGAGGTGGTCTGGTGATGTGCGGATTTTTCCCTTTCTATATACAGATAAGGTAATTGCCTTACCCGTAAAAATGAACCCTAGAGTACAATACATACACTACATGATACATACATGGACAAATGACTACGGTAGAGATTAGATTGTGAATCCCTTTGAGAGACAGTTACTAGTACGTGACAAGACAATATACTCTGTACAGGGCTGTAGAAGTCGGCTTTATTTAAATACTAAAAATAACAATTATAATAAGTAATTTTAAGTGCTCTTCACTTTTCTCTAACCGTAATAAATCAGCCCAGTTGTTACCCAGGAAACCATAAGAGAACCAGCACACTTGGACAAGAAGATTCATTAAATCTTGTCTGCTTTAGAGTGGTGTTGGATTCACAACCTTTACTCGAGTCACATCAGATGATAGTAAAGGCCACTACACATGATAGAGTGTTCTCATCGATTTTCACCAAGAATCTAGCATGGGTACAGCCAACCCGCTGCATCACCCAAAGTTCCAGAATGTAGGATTGCCTCAGCCGAATGCATTGTTTTGCTTTTTACCCGTCTCCCCGTAAACCATTCCATCGTGTGCTGTGCGACTGCCAATGTCCCTCTTGCACCCTCTATAGCAAAACCTATCTGTACGGATCTCAGCCCCAAACTGTCACCTGAAGCAACAAGTCTGCAATCCCTGGGAGATCCAATCATAGCGCGTGTGTACGCTCCTTAAGGGTTGCCTAGCGGTGTGTGAATTAGTGCTTGAGTGGTGGCAATTCCATGCAGCATCTACAGCAAATGTTAACCATCATCAGCCTCCATGGCTGGACAACAGGTTGTTAGTAACTCCTATGGAAACCCAACTCTGTTTTTTATTTTCTCTTTTGTTTTATCTTTGGTGAGGGGTATTATTTGATTCCTAAACTTTAATTTTAAAAAACTGTTGTAAAAACCTGTCATGGGGAAGCAAATTTACTATTTTTTATGACAATTACCCCCGTCTTACATAGTTACATAGTTATTTGGGTTGAAAAAAGACACGTCCATGGAGTTCAACCAGAAAACAAAGTACAACACCAATCTGCTCCCTCACATATTCCTGTTGATCCAGAGGAAGGCAAAAAACCCTTACAAGGCATGGTCCAATTAGCCCCAAAAGGGAAAAAAAATTCCTTCCTGACTCCAGATGGCAATCAGATAAAATCCCTGGATCAACATCATTGGGCATTACCTAGTAATTGTAGCCATGGATGTCTTTCAATGCAATGAAAGCATCTAAGCCCCCTGTAAATGCAGGTATAGAATTTGCCATAACTACTTCCTCTGGCAATGCATTCCACATCGTAATCACTCTTACTGTAAAGAACCCTTTCTTAAATAAATAGCTAAAACGTTTTTCCTTCATGCGCAGATCATGTCCTCTAGTCCTTTGAGAAGGCCTAGGGACAAAAAGCTCATCCGCCAAGCTTTTATATTGCCCTCTGATGTATTTATACATGTTAATTAGATCCCCTCTAAGGCGTCTTTTCTCTAGACTAACCCAGTTTATCTAACCTTTCTTGGTAAGTGAGACCTTCCGTCCCACATATCAATTTTGTTGCTCATCTCTGCACCCGCTCTAAAACTGCAATATCTTTCCTGTAATGTGGTGCCCAGAACTGAATTCCATATTCCAGATGTGGCCTTACTAGAGAGTTAAACGGGAAATATTATGCTAGCATCTTGAGATTTTATTTCCCTTTTAATGCATCCCAAAATTTTATTAGCTTTAGCTGCAGCGGCTTGGCATTGAATACGATTATTTAACTTGTTGTCGATGAGTACTCCTAAGTCCTTCTCCAAGTTTGATGTCCCCAACTGTATCCCATTTATTTTGTATTGTGCTAGACCATTGGTACGACCAAAATGCATGACTTTACATTTTTCAACATTGAATTTCATCCTGTTGCAATATGTCATGTCACTATCTTCCTGAGAGTTGATGATTCTGCACAATTTTGTATCATCTGCAAAAATAGCAACATTGCTCACTACTGCATCTACTAGGTCATTAATAAATAAATTGAAGAGCACTGGACCCAGTACAGACCCCCGTGGGACCCCACTGCTAACAGTCACCTATTTTGAATATGATCCATTGACCACAACTCTTTGTTTTCTGTCCATTAGCCAGTTCCCTATCCATGCACACAGACTCTTTCCCAGTCCTTGCATCCTCAACTTTTGCACCAGACTTTTGTGGGGAACAGTGTCAAAGGCCTTTGCAAAGTCCAAGTATATCACATCTACAGCATTCCCAATATCCACATTAGCGTTCACTACCTCATAAAAGCTGAGCATGTTAGTCAAACAGGACCTGTCTTTAGTAAACCCATGCTGATAAATAAGATTATTTTCTACTATGAAGTCATGTATAGTATGTCTTAGTAACCTTTCAAATAGTTTGCATACAACTGATGTTAAGCTTACAGGTCTATTATTTCCTGGGTCTGATTTTTTGCCCTTCTTAAATAATGGGAAAACGTGGGCTGTACGCCAATCCACTGGGACTCTTCCAGCTGAAAGAGAGTCACAAAAGATAAGATAAAGGGGTTTATCTATAACTGAACTTAATTCCATTAGGACCCGAGTATGCATGCCATTCGGGCCAGGTGCCTTGTCTTGCTCTCCAGAGAAATTGAATATGAATTTGGAATAGAACTGGTGGAATTGTTTACCTATTTGGAAAGTGTTGTTTCGTGTGATGGTGATATAGAGGAAGATGTAAAAAAATCACATACAGAAAGTAAAGGAAGCATTCACCCTATATGGAGACATATAAATATCTCAACAAGAATGAAAGTTTGTGTTTTTAATACTAACCTGAAAACAGTCCCATATCTCTAAACATACATCTCTTTATGAACAGATGCCTGCGGAGACAATATAAAATGGCTAGAGAAAGTTACAAATGAAGAATTATGGAATAACACCAATTGCCAATAGACATTCGGTTGAAGTGGACCCAAATTAAAAATACAAGATTTCAGAAATAAAACCTATTTTCTAAATTATAATAATAAATAGCAGCCTTTTTTCAGCTGCATGATGACAAATATAAAATATTTTACATTTATTGGAGGAACCCCTCCCTTCTTTTCAAATTGCCGGGATTTTTCCGGCAAACTGGCGGAGTAGATGGTGTCCAGCAATGAAGGAATTGCTAATGGCTGCCCCCAGTATAATCCTAGATATAAAAAGAGAAGGGTGAAAAGCATGCACTGAAATGATCATAGGTTTGAAGAAGTGTTTATTTATCTTTGTATGTGTCAGAGTGGTGCAACTAAATATTTTTAGTAAAAAAAAAAAATGTTTGGTTTGGGTCCGCTTTAAGGAAAAAGAAATGGTGTTGGATAGGCCACAGACTCAGGAAGGGAGAGGAATCTTTAAAAAGAGTAACCCTAGATTAGAATCCACAGCAATCAAGAAGAAGGTCCCCTAAAACATGGAGAAGATCAGTGAAAGAAAACAGTAGAAAGATGGGAAACAACTGGAAGGAGATCAAGAGAATGGTAACAAATAGATCTGAATGGAGAGTCTTCACTGATGCCCTTTGCTCCATTGGGAACTAAATGAATAAATGATGACCCCTTTCTAAACATTGTACACATGCTAGATGAAACTTGGCAGAGGCTGGCGATATTGACCATCTCTGCTGAGAATCTAGCCGATGTATGGCAGCTATGGATGGTTGGAAATGTTGATTTCCGATTCCACAGAAATTCCGATTACTGCCAATGTCGATTACCGATTCCACAGATTTCCGATTGGTTTCTGATTTCGGAGTTTGGATTTCCAAATAGTGTTTTTTTATGTCATTTTTGCATTCTCTGATTGCCCAAATACTGTTCTTCCAAGTTGACTCTGCATTCTCTGATTGGTCCAATACTTCCGAGTTCTGTGATTGGGCTAAAATTACCGAGTTGTGATAATGCAGTATTTTTACAGAAATCCAATTTCCGAGTACTGTTTTTTTAAAAATTGTTTTACATTCTCTGATTGGCCAAATACTTCCGGGTTATTTCTGCATTCTCTGATTGGTCCATTGATTTTGAGTTCTGTGAGTGGGCTAAATTTACCGAATTGCAGTAATGCAGTAATTCCACAAAAATCCAATTTCAGAGTTCCATTTTCCAATTTCCGAGTTCTGATCGAAAATTCAGATTTCTGATTGGAAATTCGGAAATGTCAATTCCACAAAATCCAAATGAGCATCCTTAATGGCAACCACCAACCCCACGGCAATCCATCCTGGCAGATGGATGAAGTGACAGCCCAGATCATTGTTCTCCCCACTTAACCTGCCTGCCTCGTAATGCATTGCTCAGCCACCCCCGCTTAGAACAGAACAAGCCAGCAATGCGAGTGCAGCGCACAGCCTCCATTCTCCAGTGTTACCAGGGGGATCAAGTGCTGATACCCATTGGGTGACATCAATTGAACATTTGTGTGGGCCTTTACCCCCCCGCAGTCCTCACCACCACTACACACACTGACACCTCCTCACAATCCCATACATTTTCTAGCCAAAAATAGAAATCAGTAATTTTGTGGGGTAAAGAGCTGGGGGGGGGGGGGGGGGGGGTTATTTGTACGTTCAAACATGTCAAATGTGTTTTATATTGATAGGTTTGGTCTACTACACAGACCTCTTGTATTTGCATCTGCCAAATATGGACCAGCTGATGTGTTCTTTAAGAACCACACCCACTACAAACTAAATGCGGCAACAGAAGTACATTGTAACAGGATTTTCAAACTTATACTAAGAGATGGATTAAAATGTAATGGGGCCCTAGGCAATTTAGTAGATTTGGCACTCACTTGTGGTCTTTTTGGTAAGCTGACATGGAGAGAGTTCAGAGAAGGTGGCAGGTGGCTCCTTGACACCCACTATGCCCCAGGAGGCACCAGCCTTGGTTGCCTGGTGAATGATCCTGCTATGCTATTTTGGACGTAGTTTACAGATGAGTTAAACACTCCCTAAGCGCTGGAGTGGAAAAGTCCATTCTTACATCCCACTCCCACCACCAACAGTACAAAATTGCACGTTAAGCTCCAACAATGGAATATTACAGTAAGACTGACTGTGCTTAGCCAGTTCAATGCTGTAGAGATTTCTCCCACAGGATATTATACCACAAGAAAGGAGTTACACATTAACTGTTTCTCTTACACTCATTGTGAAGGAAAACAAAAACAACAATCGGAGTGGCAAGAAGATGAATATTAAAGGATTAGAAATGTCTGTTTTGCAAGAATACTGAAAGATATTTCGATGTGTTGTGAATGGCTGTGGCACAATTGATATGTGATGTATAATACAGAAGTGGTGGGATGTTACAGTACTGAAGTGGACTGTGAAGAGCACAGCTGCTCTCTGTAGTTGTGAAACTCGTAGAAACAAAAGTCACTTTCTGGCTCAACAGCTTTAGCTCTTTTCAGGTGAAACAATGTGCTGAAGCAATAAATGTTACATGCAGGCTAAGTTCCTTGTTTTTCACAGCTGTTCTAAAAAAAACACATAAAGAAAACATCCCTGGTATAGGCTCTACCTCGAAACATGGAATTTCTCCAAGACATTGTGAAAAATGTTCTACAGTAGGTGTCAGCCAAACACCTGCACGTTTGGGGTAGGGAGTTAAGCGCTGCTGCTTTATATACAACGTGTAGAATTGCTTTACAGTATGGAACATCTGACATTATTGCAGTAACTTCTATCTTTGAGGTTGGCTGCTTTACTCCTCAGCCATGCTGTGTCATTAGTATGTGCATTAGAGGTGTCCACCATGGTGTTGTGTTCTTTGCAGGGCTGAATTTTCCATAAGGCAATGTAGGCACGTGCCTACAGGTGCCTTATGTAGAGAGGTGGCATCTCCTCCTCAGATCACTGACCTCAGGCACTTACACCCTAATCCTTGTCTCATGTCACTAAGGATGATATGATATAGAGATTATAGTGTAAGACTCTAAGGACTGTTAGGCCCGGTTCACATTAGCGTTCCCTGTCCGGATCTGCCTGATTGGATCCGGACCGTATACTGTACAAACGGAACGTATATTCCGCATAGCAATGCAAAGGCTATGCGGACGTTCACACGCGTCCGTTCCGTACAGTACGGAGCCGGACCGGATCCGGACTCCGGACACTTTTCCAACATGCGCTATTTTTTGGTCCGGCTCATCCGGCCCACGCACCCGGACCGGAGCCTGACTGCACCATCCGGATATAGAAAACCAATGGGAAACGGAAGCACAGAACACACTGGAGACAACACCGGATGTTCTACCCCACTTCCTATGCATATTTATAGCGGCCATTTCGGATAGGGACACATGGGCCCAGCATATCTGGAGTGGAGCAGCAGTGACACACGTGCTGGCGCTGTTTTGGCAGTATGTCGGGAGGTGGAGGTGAGGCCTACAGCGGAGGACCTGATTCTACAGGTGCACCAGGTGCACCTTCTGCAGACCCCAACAAATTTTAAGGTATTTTTTTTTTTTGGTTTGTTTTTTTCTCCCACGGATCCGGTGGGCAGCCTGAAGCAGTCCTGATGCAAACGGACCAGATCCGGATCGGATCCGGATCGGAACCGTACGGTTCCAATCCGGATCAGGTCCTGATACGATCCGGATCCGGTCCGTTTGCATGCCAAAACGCAAGTGTGAACGGGGCCTAAGTGACAAAAGGCAGGAATTAGAGTTCAGAATATTTTGACTGTGGGGTGTAGCCTACATTCAGAGGTGGCGTTTACGGCACCAAAATGCCTGTGCCTACAGGACTCTGAGTTGCAAATCCGGCCCTGATTCTTTGGTTAGCTCAGTGACCTTAATCTCTGCCTTGTTAACTCTCTCCGCTAAAGATGCAATGACTGAGTACAGTTCTGATGTTAAATAGTAAATTCAGATATGAGTGAGGATTTAAACTTGAGGAGAATGTCTTTGATATAAGACTGGGATGCAGCCTTATAAGCGGCAGGGAAGGTTGCCATAGTGAGTGACAGCCTGCTAATCTGTAGTGCAGGGGACAGGTCTGCACCTACTGTCTCTTCATTGTTATGGGTTTGGACTTGACTGGGCTATCAGAGGGAGAGAAGTGATCCCATGAAGCAGCTGTCCAATCTCCTTGGTCATGTCCAGGTACACTAGGTTCAGCCATGAGGTTCACCATAACACCAGTGTGTGGCGTGGAGTAAGCGATGTCAGCGCCATCTTGGATTTTCAGCCTAGGTTGCAGTGTATATACTTCGAAGACTTGGGCCTCGATTCATCATTGTCTTTGAGATAACTTTTTCCAGTTAGTTAAATTACCGAATTCGAAGTTTATTGATTTCTAGTTGTATTCATCAAGGTTTTTCCACATTCGGTGTGAATTCGGTAACTATTTGGTAACGTGTCGATATTTCCATTTTACAGCGGTAATTTAACACAAGGCCATAAGATTCCCATGGAATTGTGGGTAAAAGGCAGTCCTTTGAACACTATGTAGCAACATGCTGAATAGGGCTTAATACCTGGATCAGGATTCTGGAAGTGGCTTGGGACAATCCCACAATTTCGCCAGCTGTGGCTTGATAGGAGCCTTTTCTAAAAAAAAAATATAGTGCAGCTAGCAAATTAGTTAACCCTGGCACTGCCTGTGTTCTCTTACAAGATGATTCAAGAGAAATGCAGATGTCCTGTTATAGCAATTAAATCTATTCTCTTGCAAATTGATATGGTTCTAGACCTTATTCTTGCCCTTCTGCACCTTTGAATCACTCTCAGCTTTGAATCACTCTCAGCTGATACATAACCACTTCAAATGGCTTCATCATCTCTGTCAGATCTGACAGGAATAACGACAGAGCAGTGAAGGAGATAACTAATCCTAAATTTAATGACAAACCACGCCCACTTTCATTTTCATGAATTGCACTTTCTTCCATTTTAACGCATCACTAACGAATTATTACCAAATTATTACCGAATGCTCGCTAACAGCTGTAGATAAATTTGATGAATCCTGAAATCAACTTAACGAATTCGGTATTTTACCAAACTGTCGTTAACCAATTCATAAGTCTTGATGAATCGAGGCCTTAGTCCATTTCTATCTCCTCCATCCTGGCTGTCTTGAGCCCTGAATACTGTATCTCACACCTTGAGCTGCTTTGCAGTGCACTGCTGTGGAAGCTGCTGAGCTAACACACGTCTGTCTCTAACTCGGTTACATCTAAAACTACAAATAGACTCTACATTACCATCACGCAACATCATTATGGATGATTTTTCACAATCATACAGATCTACCATGAAGTCTTTCAGCAAAATATCTTGACAGACTGACAAATGATAGATGACAAATGAGCACATTGCTCATGCCATTGTGGGTTCCACTTGCTCATGCCCCTCCCCCATTCTTTTTACAGCAATCACCCCTCAACTATCATTCTGAATGATCAATACTCATACTTCAAAATGACAAATATTGTTCATCTGTTTTCAGCTTTGCAGCCAAGGATTTGTGAAGTCATCAAGAATCTAAACATACTTGAGCCATGATCTCTTAAAGTTGACATGTAAATAGAAAATGGCTAATTGAAATTAACATTGTAAAAATGAACTTTTCAGCATCATATGATCAGAGCCAGATTTAAGCCAAGGCCACATAGGCCGTGGCCTAAGGCACCACAGGATCAAGGGCGGGCGAGCAGCAGGCTATACTAGTGGGAAGGGTCACCTTGCTACCTATAATGGAGGGAAGGGGGTCATTAGGCTATCTATACGGAAGGATGGGGAGGGTCATCTGGCTTCTTACACCAGAGGGATGGGGGGAGGGGTCATCAGGCTACCTATACTGGAAGGAAGGGTCAATAAGCTAGCTATATTGGAGGGAAATGAAACAGTCGTCTGGCTACCTATACTGGAGGGGGACGGGTGCTGACAGTGGCCTTGGGTGGTAAATGGTGCAAATGCGGTCTTGCATATGATTGAGATGTAAAAAAGCAGCAATTAAACATATTAGACAGCAGGAAAGAAGTAGCAGCGCTTCGAAAGACAGGTTGCATCTTAATGCGTAACAGCATATGTGTGCAGAGCCTACTTACAGGTAGGATACACATCTTGCATTCAAAACAGAAGCGCCATATTAACATTAATGAATGATCTTAGTTTCCATATACCGTTTGCATGCAGAGTGTTCTGTACTGGACTCTTCCACCACAATGATTCGATCCTTCTGGAAGGGATCCTAACCTCTAACTGAATTACCAAATAAACATAAAGTGAATCTGGAAGCGGCTGGCCATAAAAATGGTTTACACATTTTTTTTTTGTTCCAAATATTTTTTGTTTCGGAAGGGAAGAAATGGCAGCTCACCCAAGAACCAGCCAATAAAATGACTACCAACAGAGGCGTGCAGAGCCCTCTAGAGGCAAATACACACCAGAAAACAGCACACACTGCAACTAGTTTAATACCAACAAGCACAGAGTGAACATTTATAATTGTTGAGACATGACAGAATTGTAAAATGAAGCTAATGTTAGCAATGGAGGTATTACATAATTGATTCATTGTTCAACCACTTGAGGACCACAGTGGTAAACCCCCCTAAAGACCAGGCACATTTTTAATAAAATGCCCACTGCAGCTTTAAGGCCAAGCACACGAGTGATTCCCCCCTTTCCAGCCCCCCCAAAGTGTTGATCGTATCGCTGTACATGTAATTAGACAGCGACTTCGCCATCTAACAGTCTCCCGAGCAGCAATGACCGCTCGGCGACTGAAGTCACGGTGGAGCTCCGCCCCTGAGCAGGAGATGCGTGCGCAGCCTGTGCGCGATCTCCTGTAAAATGCAGCCCCAGGACTTGATGCCGATCAGCGTTAGGCAGTCCTGGGGCTGCCGCTGTGGCCATGCCCATTGGCGTTAGGCAGTCCCCAGGAGGTTAAAAAAGCACTATAGCAAAAAACTGTAACAATTAAAATATGTGCAAACACAGATAAATAGGAAGTACATTTTTGTCCAGCGTAAAATGAGCCATAAATTACTTTTCTCCTATGTTGCTGTCACTTAGAGTAGGTAGTAGAAATCTGACATAAGCGACAGGTTTTGGACTAGTCCATCTCTGCATAGGGGATTCTTCTCAGCAAGGCTTTATATTCTTTATAAAGATATTCCCTAAAAATGATGCTGGTCAGCTTCCCTGCTCGCTACACAGTGTTTGGGCAGTTGGACAGAGCAACTGCCATTCACTAAGTGCTTTTGAAAATAAATAAATCCCTGAGAATCCCCCATGAAGAGATGGACTAGTCCAAAACCTGTCGCTTCTGTCAGATTTCTACTACCTACTGTAAGCGACAGCAACATAGGAAAAAAGTAATTTTATGGCTCATTTTACTCTGGAAAAAACGTACTTTTTATTTGTTTATGTTTGCACATATTTAAATAGTGCCCCTTTAAAGAAAACCTGAACTGAAAATTAAAAGTCAAAATAAGCATACACAAGTCATCCTTACCTTCCATGTAGTCTACTCCTCAGTGTCTTTCTCCTGTCCCGCGTCCTGTTTGTTCACTGTGATCAAGGGAATTTTCCGTCCTCCATTTTGAAAATGGCCATTACCCATAACAGCTTTCTGGTCAGCACACAGTTAAACTGTAACATTGCCCACTTGAGCCATAGGGAAACATGGACATTACCTGGTACATCAGTTTTCCTCTCAGCTATAACTGACAGCAACTGATATTTTACTGACAGCAACTGATATCTCAGATCTGACAAAATATTGTCAGAACTGGAAGGGATCATTGTCAGAAGAAAATGGTGAGCTTCTGAGAGGGACTGATGGCAAGGTAACTATGTAATGGTCATTTGAAGTTAACTCATGTGTTTATTTTAATTATTTTTACTCAGTACAGGTTCTCTTTAAGGAGTACCTGTTTTTAAATTATTTTTGGTGCTCCAGCACATTAAAGTTCTGCACAAGATGAAAACCGTCTGTGTATGTAGGACCTGATTTTCTGTGCTGACCTAAACCTGCTATGACTATGCTTGGATCAGATGCATTGCCTATGAAAAATGCCTTAAGATCTGGGAGACACACAAAGTGGTCATTAGAGGTGAACTCCTTAGGATGGGAGCCCGCAAGAAGAAAGAGAATCTCGAGAGGTATAACTCTCTTATCTCCAAAATCCATAACCTAGAGCAACAGCATAAGATGTCACTACTACAAGCCACCCTGAAGGAACTCACCCTCCTTAGAGAAGAATTAATAACCTACCTAAATAAAGATTATAGTCGTAAATTCATGCTACAAACTAAGCTATTTTACGAATATAGTAATAAAGCAGGCCCTCTATTAGCTAGGCTACTAAAGAAGAAACAAGCAAACAGAGCCGTGCATCAAATAAAAGACCCCAACGGGAAATTGTGTCACACGCTACCTGAAATAGCCAATTCTTTCCGTTCCTACTATGCCCAACTTTATAACTTAAATTCTAACTCCAGCTCCCCAACATCCCAACAAAATCGAGAAAAAGAAATAAACAACTTTCTGTCCAAGCATGGCTTCTCTCCCATCAGCCCAGAGCAAAAGGAAGAACTAGACAGTGACATCTCAACTATAGAATTTTTGGCTGCAATTAAGGCACAAAAACCCGGGAAAAGCCCAGGCCCAGACGGCCTAACCTCGCAGTATTACAAGTCTTATGCTGGTGCTCTGACCACCCCATTCTTGCGGGCTTTCAACAAACTTCCTCCCCATAAAACACCATCTAAACAGCTCCTCGAAGCACATATCACAGTGATTCCCAAAGCGGGCAAGGATCCCAGTCTCTGCCAGAGCTACCGGCCAATATCCCTGTTGAACCTTGATGCTAAGATACTTGCAAGGATATTGGCCGCCAGACTCCAAGAAATAATCGCTGAAAAAATAAAAAACGACCAAGTGGGTTTTGTTATGGGCAGAGAGGCCCGTGACAACACAACCAAAGCAGTGGGCATCCACTCTTGGCTTACTCGGCACTCTGTGGAGGGAATGTTTCTCTCCACGGATGCCGAGAAGGCCTTTGATAGGGTGGCATGGGACTACATGTTGCAGTGTTTGCAAATCTGGGAATGGGTACAGCGCTACAGTCCTGGATGAAACTGTTATATTCCAACCCGACTGCTAGAGTCTCAGTAAATGGCACCCTGTCTGACTCCCTCACTCTGAAAAATGGAACCCGTCAAGGGTGCCCCCTGTCACCCCTCATCTATGTTTTGACTCTGGAACCCTTCCTCAACCTTGTGAGAACTAACACCGATATAAAAGGAGTCGTTATCTCCAACTCAGAATATAAAATAGCAGCCTTTGCCGACGACTTATTGTTCTTTTTGACTGACCCAGAGAAATCTCTACGTAGCCTTATAGCTGATTTTGCATACTTTGGCACCATATCAAACCTAAAAATTAACTACTCTAAGTCTTTTGCCCTTAATGTATCCCTGTCGGCTCGTACCCTAAAAAAGTGCCAAAATCTTTTCCCCTTCCAGTGGGATCCAGAGTCAATAGCATACCTGGGGATTAAACTGCCATCGAGGCTCGAAGATCTTTATAGACTTAACTTTGTCCCCCTAGGACAAAATCTTGAAAAACTCCTGGAGGATTGGGGTTCTATCTCCTCCCTATCCTGGTTTGGCAGGGTCGCCGCAGCAAAAATGTCCATACTGCCCAAATTCCTGTACATCAGTCAGGCACTTCCCATACACCTACCACCCTCTTACTTCAAAAATCTTCATAAGCAACTACACCAGTTTATCTGGGCCAAGACAAGACCACGTATTGCAGTGACCACATTACGAAGACCAAAACTAGATGGAGGGATAGCCCTCCCCAACTTTGGCATGTACCATAGGGCCTCCCAACTCACCAGAATAGTCGACTAGTCTGTACATGCAGACTCCAAAGGATGGGTAAACTTGGAGCAAGCTTTTGTGAACTCCAGGATTGCAAACTTACCTAAGATGGCTACCAAACTAAAAACTCCCCACCCTCTCATAGAAGCCTCCTTGAAGACTTTCTACAAAGCAGCAAAACAGCAATCATTATCCCACCCGGTAGGGCCCATGACACCAATACTCCGCAACCCTGACTTCGCACCTGGTTGGAGTAAAAATTTTCTGAAAGGATGGACCCACCCAAAACCTCCAAAAATAGGCGACTTTCTAAACAACGGTAGGGTAGGCACATACGAGCATTGCAAAAATCTCACAGCCCCTGACCCAATCCCAATTTTGACATACCAACAAATAGCACACTACATTAAGTCAATAAAACCTATATCCAACCTAAGAAACCCCTATACAACTTTCGACCAGAAATGCAACACACAAGACCACCAGAGACACGTAACCTCCTGGCTATACAACCTGCTTTCCCCAGTTGACACACAAATCTTGCTCCCATTCCAGAAGGAATGGCACCAGGCTCTAGGTAAACACTTCACCGATTCCCAATGGGAACAACTCTACATAAAAACACACAAATCCTCTCTAAACGTTTCTGCCCAAGAACAAAATTACAAATTCATTACTTCCTGGTACCGAACACCATCCAAGCTTCAGAAAATCTTCCCTTCAACTTCACACACCTGCTGGAGGTGCCAACACAGCAACGCAGACTTAAAACACATAGCATGGGACTGCCCCAAAATACAACCCTACTGGACCCAAATTCACCAACTAATCAATCAGATAACATCAGCATCACTGCAATACAACCCAGAAACATTTTTACTACATGGCTCCCCAGACTCTATAAAAAGCTACAAAAAAACCTCAATCCCATTCCTAATAAATGCAGCCAGGGCACTCATACCAACCCTATGGAAATCTACCTCACTACCAACCATTAAACAATGGATCCAAAGGGTAGAAAAGATCAAAGAAATTGAGGAAAATATCTTAATCTCCCAAGATAAAGCAGAAAAAATAACCATCATATGGGCCACATGGTATGAATTCCAAGACTCAGCTGTATATAAACAAACTATCTCAAACCCCACCTGAACAACCGGCCTACATACCTACCAGAACAACACACATACTTAACCTCTCGAACTTTACTCTGCTGCGCCGGCCCTGCCGGACTGACCCAAACACTGTGGTGCTGAAATCCAGCTGCCATATAAAACCCCAATTTTGCTGATATCTCACCTCTAAAATAAAAGCTGTGAGCCTAATAACACAAATAGCAACAACAATGGACACACTCCAGAACCCCAAACCTAGTTAAACACAAGAAAACCCAAAAGGAAATTTAAGATTACAGAAGCACTTGGGTTCCCTCCCTCCCTTTACTTTTCTATAAATAGCTTCTGATTTACAATTTTAGGTTGCAATGTATGTTTAATGTTGATATGTATGTGTTTAACCCTGTACACAGTTATGGAAAACATGTTAAAAATGTAAACGCTATGTCATGTTTATTACCAAAGAGATTTAACTATCATTCAATTAAATAATTGAAACAGAAAAATGCCTTAAGCTCAACAAACACCATACAATCTTGGTTGTTCAATCTTACCACTTTCATGTAATATAAGAGCTTATCCAATCAATCATTCAAGGTATTTTCAATGTGTTGGCCCTTATACTACATAGATTTGGTAAATCTGTACAACCAAGATTGTATGGTGTGTGTTGAGCTTAAGTTTCAGAAATCATATCCACAATGATTAAAAGGGGGGAAATCACATGTGCAGTATTTTTCATTTAGTTCCAAATCAATGAAATGTTCGTTTCATCATCTACTAATGACCTTTCAATTCTTGCATGAGCCATTTATGCAAGTGGTTTAATTTATCATTCTGTATAATAGTAGTTATTCCAGGAATGCTTGTTTTCACAGCTGTGCTAACCTGAAATGTTGCTAAAATGTGTCCTGGGCAGGAATACCATTCTAAGAAAATAACGTGTCAAAGAATGTCTCACTACAGTAACCTATGCAGATCATTTAGTTTGCGTAAAATCTGTGCTGCCTAACTATCTTTGTGCCTTTCACCGAAGTGTGTGTGTGTGCGTGCGTGTGTGTGTGCGCGTGCGTGCGTGCATGTGCGTTAGTGATCCTTGTAAACATAAAAGGGGTGTTTTTAAGCAGATTTCCATGCCATGTTCTCACCAATTCGTAGAGACGCTGAGAATACTTGTTTGAGAAGTTTGCATACGAGTTGCATGTATGAAGAGGTGGATTGGAAACATTCCAATTACTCGTTGGTGAAACAGGATTCCCGTCTGCAAAAAAAAGGATGCAACAATTTATTTAAAACCTTTCTTAACAGGGCTGTTTCTGGGCACAGGCCACCCAAGCAAGTGCTCCTTTTGCTTTAATGATATTCTGTTTAATCTAGTTGTCTTTGTAGTGGCATTACACTGAATGATAGAGAAGCCACATACCAGATTCCTTCTGTCTACCAATGCAGTGCCACAATAAATAACTGGCATTTCTTTGTTTATACGAAGTATGCAGCAATGATATTGAACTGTGAACAGCTACAACACAGTTATGCCTTGATCCTCGATCCAGCACAGTAAATAGTCTCTGCAACAGGCAACAGTCAGGGCCAGGAGCAATAAACTGCGTAAAGTTAACTTGTGCAGGGCCAGGTGCAATAAACTGCGTAAAGTTGACCATTATTACCACTGGTAGAGCACCACCCAATAAAGGACAACTGAAGAGAGGGATATGGAGGCTGCCCTATTTATTTGCTTTTAAGCAATACCAGTTGCCTAGCAGCCCTGCTTATCCTCTGCCTTTAATACGTTTAGCCCTAGACCCTGAACAAGCATGCAGCAGATCAGGTGTTTCTGAAATTCTTGTCAGATCTGCCGAAATTAGCGGCATTCTTTTTTCTGATTTGATTCAGACACAACTGCGGCCAAATAAATCAGCAGGGCTGCCAGGCAACTGGTGTTGTTTAAAAGGAAATAAATATGGCAGCCTACATATAGTTCACTTGTCCATTAACCTGTTAGCACCATGGCAGTTACTTTGGTAATGCGCATGTTCATGGTGCTAACAGGTTAACGGATGGTGCTTCGCTGGCAGTAGTAAAAATAAAATTTGCATGTTCTCCCTGTGCATGGCAAATTTACGCAGTTTACTGCATCTGGTACTCAGACTCCTGAACAATGATTGTGACAGAAAATGTCTGTTTCAGATCTGGTAAGATCCTTCTTGAAGCAAATCCAATAGTTAAGTAAGAGGTCGATTGGATATAAAGTTGACAGCAGGAACTCAGACTGGAGAGTAGAGTGGGGCCGAACCTCCGATTTTAGGTTCGCGAACCAGGTTCGCGAACTTCCGCGTAAGGTTCGGTTCGCGGAAAAGTTCGAGAACCGCAATAGACTTCAATGGGGATGCGAACTTTGAAAAAAAAAAATTATGCTGGCCACAAAAGTGATGGAAAAGATGTTTCAAGGGGTCTAACACCTGGACTACCAGGTGGAGGAGTGGGATACATGCCAAAAGCCCCCGGGAAAAATCTGGATTTGACGCAAAGCAGCGTTTTAAGGGCAGAAATCACATTGAATGCTAAATGACAGGCCTAAAGTGCTTTAAAACATCTTGCATGTGTATACATCAATCAGGTAGTGTAATTAAGGTACTGATTCACACTGACACACCAAACTCACCGTGTAACGCACCGCAAACAGCTGTTTGTGTAGTGACGGCCGTGCTGGACTGGTGCGCACCATGGCGAGAGTGCAGGTTTTGGTGGCTTTACAGCCCATATGGTCGCCTGGCTGATGTAGCTGAATGACAGAACAGTGACTGTCCAGCTGATCAAATTTGTTCTGACCACAATGAGGCAACGACCATATTATCGCGGGTGTGCCCCCTGAGACACTCATCTAGGCGCCGGTCATTGCTTCATTGTGATACGCAAGCCCCTTCACCACAGCAAGGTAATGATCACGAAGGGGAATGGGCGCATGTACATGCCTTTTCTTTTGTTGTTGCAGCTGCCCGCAGTGCAGCCAGAAAAATTAGGCAGTCATGTACACGCACCAGAAAAATTATTACAGCGGCCGCTGCTAGCAGCGGCCTAAAAAATTCAGCAATACGCCTGGAGTCCCGGACCCTGTTGGTGGTGGCGGAGAAGGTAGTCAAGCGGCCTGCAGGCAGACATGCTGTGTGGAGGGACTGGGAGCGACTTAGTCTTCTTGGGGCAGGCCAGGCAGCCAGTCACACGGCGTGCAGGCAGAGATGCTGTGTGTGCGGGGACTGACTTAGTCTTGGGGCGGGCAGCAGCCCTCCGGGATCCTTGCCTCATTCATTTTGATAAAGGTGAGGTACTTAACAGTTTTGTGACTTAGGCGACTTCTCTTCTCAGTGACAATGCCTCCTGCTGCGCTGAAGGTCCTTTCTTACAGGACGCTTGCGGCAGGGCAGGAGAGTAGTTGGATGGCAAATTGGGACAGCTCTGGCCACAGGTCAAGCCTGCGCACCCAGTAGTTCAAGGGTTCCTCATCGCTGTTCACAGCAGTGTCTACATCCACACTTAAGGCCAGGTAGTCGGCTACCTGCCGTTCCAGGCGTTGGTGGAGGGTGGATCCGGAAGGGCTACGGCAAGGCGTTGGACTAAAGAACATCCGCATGTCCGACATCACCATGAGATCGCTGGAGCGTCCTGTCTTTGACTGCGTGGACACGGGAGCAGGATTAGTGGCAGTGGTACCTTGCTGGCGTTGTGCTGTCACATCACCCTTAAAGGCATTGTAAAGCATAGTTGACAGCTTGTTCTGCATGTGCTGCATCCTTTCCACCTTCAGGTGAGTTGGTAACAGGTCCGCCACTTTGTGCCTGTACCGAGGGTCTAGTAGTGTGGCCACCCAGTACAGCTCATTCCCCTTGAGGTTTTTTATACGGGGGTCCCTCAACAGGCAGGACAGCATAAAAGACGACATCTGCACAAAGTCGGATCCAGATGTACCATCCATCTCCTCTTGCTCTTCCTCAGTGACGTCACGTAAGTCAACCTCCTCCCCCCAGCCGCGAACAATACCACGGGAAGGTTGAGCAGCACAAGCCCCCTGCGATGCCTGCTGCGGTTGTTCTCCTGCTGCCGTCCCCTCCTCCTCCCCCAAAGAAACACCTTGCTCATCATCCTCTGAGTCTGACTCATCTTCTGCACACGACTTCTCTTCTTCCTCCTCCTCCCCCCTCTGTGCTGCCGCAGGTGTTGAGGAAACAGCTGGGTCTGATGAAAATTGGTCCTATGCCTGTTCCTGCCGTAACTGTTCCTGGTCACGCTCATTCGCAGCTTCATCCACCACTCTACGCACAGCACGCTCCAAGAAGTAAGCGTAGGGAATCAAGTCGCTGATGGTGCCTTCACTGCGGCTCACCAGGTTGGTCACCTCCTCAAACGGCCGCATGAGCCTGCATGCATTTTTCATCAGTGTCCAGTTGTCGGGCCAGAACATCCCCATCTTCCCAGACTGTTTCATTCTACTGTAGTTGAAGAGGTAGTGGGTGACGGCTTTCTTCTGTTCTAGCAGGCGGGAGAACATGAGCAGGGTCGAATTCCAGCGAGTCGGGCTATCGCAAATCAGGCGTCTCACCGGCAAGTTGTTTTTCCGCTGAATTTCCGCAAAGCGTGCCATGGCTGTGTAAGACCGCCACAAATGCCCACAGAACTTCCTGGCCTGCTTCAGGACATCCGCTAAGCCAGGGTACTTTGACACAAATCTTTGAACAACTAGATTCATGACATGTGCCATGCAGGGTATGTGTGTCAGCTTCCCCATATGCAAAGCGGCAAGCAGATTGCTGCCGTTGTCGCACACCACGTTGCCTATCTCTAGGTGGTGCGGGGGCAGCCACTCATCCACCTGTTTCTTAAGAGCAGCCAGGAGAGCTGCTCCTGTGTGACTCTCCGCTTTGAGGCAAGACGTGTCTAAGATGTTGTGACACCGTCGTACCTGGCATGCAGCATAGGCCCTGCGGAGCTGGGGCTGTGTAGCTGGAGAGGAGAACTGCCACTCAGCCAAGGAGGAGGAGGACAGCGAAGAGCATGTAGCAGAAGGAGAGGAGGTGGCAGGAGGCCTGCCTGCAAGCCGTGGAGGTGTCACAATTTGGTCCGCTGCGCCCTGCTTGCCATCGTTCACCAGGTTGACCCAATGGGCTGTGTACGCAATGTAGCGGCCCTGCCCGTGCTTGGCAGACCAGGCATCCGTGGTCAGGTGTACCCTAGACCCAACGCTCTTCGCAAGAGATGACACCACTTGCCTCTCAACTTCACGGTGCAGTTGGGGTATGGCCTTTCTAGAAAAATAAGTGCGGCCTGGCATCTTCCACTGCGGTGTCCCAATGGCCACAAATTTATGGAAGGCCTCAGAGTCCACCAGCCGGTATGGTAACAGCTGGTGAGCTAACAGTTCCGCCACGCCAGCTGTCAGACGCCGGGCAAGGGGGTGACTGGCCGAAATTGGCTTCTTCCACTCAAACATTTCCTTCACGGACACCTGACTGCTGCTGTGGGCAGAGGAGCAGGAAGCGCTCAAGGGCAGAGGCGGAGTGGAGGAGGGTGCCTGTGAAGGTGCAAGGGAGAAAGCGGCAGAAGCAGATGATGCACCTGAAGGAGGAAGAGGAGAAGGAGGGTGACTTTTCTTTTGTGTGCTGCTGCTGCTTTTGCTCAGGTGGCCATCCCATTGCTGTTTGTGCCTTTTCTCCAGGTGCCTTCGTAAGGCACTTGTCCCTACGTGAGTGTTGGCCTTTCCACGGCTCAATTTTTGTTGGCAGAGCGAACAGATGGCTTTGCTCCGATCTGAGGCACACACATTAAAAAATTTCCACACCGCTGAGCCACCCTGGGATGTGGGCACTATGGGGACCTCAGCAGCTGATGCTGAAAGGCAAGTTGGCTGGCTGTACATAGGTGGCGATATATGGTGCCGGACACTGCCACCAGCTGTTTCTGACGAAGAGCTGCTCCAGCTTCTTTCAGCAACTTCTCTCCTCCTACTACTCTCTGACTCCCCCTCTGAACTGTCCCCCTCTTCATCTCCTCTATTGGGAACATACAGAGGATCCGTATCATCGTCATCATCGTAATCATCCTGCCCAGCTTCGCTTGCCTCAGAAAAATCCAAACATGCACCATCAGTAGGTCCTTCATCCTCCTTACACGTTACATCCATAGTGTTGCTGCATATGAGCTGGTGAAAATTCATCTGGCTGTAACAACAATGGCTGTGCATCAGTAATTTCACCACTAAATAATTCTTGAGAAGTGTCAAATGCAGCGGAAGTGGTGCTAGTAGTAGCGCTGGTGGCTGAGCAAAATGAGGTGTTCTGTGTCGCTAAATACTCAACCACGTCCTGACAATCTTGGGAGGTGATGGGACGTGCCTTCTTCCGAGCACTGTACTGTGGGCCAGGTCCACACGAAATTATATTTACACGACCTCGCACAGACCTGCCGGGTGGCCTTCCTCTGGCTCTGGCACTACCTCTTCCTCTACCTGTTTTGTCCATATCGGGTATGCACGGAGTGGTATATCACACTGCGTGCACTCACGTAGGTAGGTGGGTTCACTTAACTGCACAGGTATGCGCACTGATGCGGTGGGTTCACTAAACAGAACAGGTATGCAGTATCGGGTTCACTGAACAGGTATGCAGTGGCGGGTTCACTGAACACAACAGGTATGCAGTGACGGGTTCACAGAACAGGTATGCAGTGGCAGGTTCACTGAACAGGTATACAGTGGCGGGTTCACTGAACACAACAGGTATGCAGTGGTGGGTTCACAGAACAGGTATGCAGTGGCAGGTTCACAGAACAGGTATACAGTGGCGGGTTCACTGAACAGAACAGGTATACAGTGGCAGGTTCACTGAACAGAACAGGTATACAGTGGCGGGTTCACTGAACACAACAGGTATGCAGTGGCGGGTTCACTGAACAGAACAGGTATGCAGTGGTGGGTTAACTGAACAGGAATACAGTGGCGGGTTCACTGAACAGAACAGGTATGCAGTGGCGGGTTCACTGAACAGAACAGGTATACAGTGGCAGGTTCACTGAACAGAACAGGTATGCAGTGGCAGGTTCACTGAACAGGTATGCAGTGGTGGGTTCACTGAACAGGTATGCAGTGGTGGGTTCACTGAACAGGTATGCAGTGGCGGGTTCACTGAACAGAACAGGTATACAGTGGCGGGTTCACTGAACACAACAGGTATGCAGTGGTGGGTTCACTGAACAGAACAGGTATGCAGTGGCAGGTTCACTGAACAGGTATGCAGTGGTGGGTTCACTGAACAGGTATGCAGTGGTGGGTTCACTGAACAGGTATGCAGTGGTGGGTTCACAGTACAGGTATGCAGTGGTGGGTTCACAGAACAGGTATGCAGTGGCAGGTTCACTGAACAGGTATGCAGGTATCCAGTGGGCTCACTGAACAGAACAGGTATGGTGGGCTCACTGAACAGAACAGGTATGCAGCCAGGAACAAGCTAAGCCTAACTAATCTTTCCCTACGAGAGACAGTCTGCAGCAGCTCGCCCTACTCTCACTAATGCAGGCACACGAGTGAGCTTAATGGCCGCCGCTGCCTGCCTTTTATTAGGGGGGGAGTGGCTCCAGGGGCTAGTGTAGCCTAATTGGCTACACTGGGCCTGCTGACTGTGATGTAGAGGGTCAAAGTTGACCCTCATGGTGCATTATGGGGCGAACCGAACTTCCGCAAAACTTCGCCTGCGGGACGCGAACGCGAACCACTGAAGTTCGCATGGAACCGTTCGCAGGCGAACCGTTCGGCCCAACTCTACTGGAGAGGAGGCCAATCCTGCATTTTCCATGTACTGAATTATTATTAGTACTACTACTATTATTATTATTATTATTATTATTAATACTTTTGAGAAACAATTTATAGCTAGAGATGGCCCACAGTTCGCCAGTGAGCACTATTCGGCGAAGATTGTGTATACGCGAGCACATGGTGCAATTTGACCCTCCCCCATACATCATTGGGTTAAACTTTGGACCTCGCCCCCTATAAAAGCGCTGCAGGTCTGTCATGTTCCATTCTGTCTTCAACTGGAATAGTGAGAGGAAGGGACAGAGCTTGCTGGAGATAGGGAAAGCGTTAGCTAGGCTTGCTTATTTTGATCCTCTCTGGCTGATTGCTGTTTAACCACCCTAAACAGCCCTTCTGATGGCTATTACATCATTCTGCTTTTTTTTTTGTTTTTTTTTGTATGTGCGACACTCCACAGCCCACAGGCACCCACAATTGTGCCCACTGCCCAGTGCCCACTACAAGCACAATAGTGCGCCAGGGCCTCTGTTATTATCACTAAATTGTGTTTGAACTGTTGCAGCATATTCTCAGTGTGGGTCTGATAGCTAGTGTTGGGCGAACAGTGTTCGCCACTGTTCGGGTTCTGCAGAACATCACCCTGTTCGGGTGATGTTCGAGTTCGGCCGAACACCTGACGGTGCTCGGCCAAACCGTTCGGCCATATGGCCGAACTAAGAGCGCATGGCCGAACGTTCCCCGAACGTTCGGCTAGCGCTGTGATTGGCCGAACGGGTCACGTGGTTCGGACCCGAACGCGCTCTGATTGGCCGAACTGTCACGTGGTTCGGGTAAATAAATACCCGAACCACGTCATATCTCCGCCATTTGTCTGTGGGTTTAGCTTTGGGTAGGCAGGCAGGGTAGTTCGCGCTCCAGCCACGCTAGCCAGGGTCCCCCCCAGTCATTGTGTGTCACTGCTGGGAACAGTAGTACACCGCTCGTTCAGCCACACTATATAGCATTCTGTGTACTGTTCTGTGTCTGCTGGGAACAGTGGTACACCGCTCGTTCAGCCACACTATATAGCATTCTGTGTACTGTTCTGTGTCTGCTGGGAACAGTAGTACACCGCTCGTTCAGCCACACTATATAGCATTCTGTGTACTGTTCTGTGTCTGCTGGGAACAGTAGTACACCGCTCGTTCAGCCACACTATATAGCATTCTGTGTACTGTTCTGTGTCTGCTGGGAACAGTAGTACACCGCTCGTTCAGCCACACTATATAGCATTCTGTGTACTGTTCTGTGTCTGCTGGGAACAGTGGTACACCGCTCGTTCAGCCACACTATATAGCATTCTGTGTACTGTTCTGTGTCTGCTGGGAACAGTAGTACACCGCTCGTTCAGCCACACTATATAGCATTCTGTGTACTGTTCTGTGTCTGCTGGGAACAGTAGTACACCGCTCGTTCAGCCACACTATATAGCATTCTGTGTACTGTTCTGTGTCTGCTGGGAACAGTAGTACACCGCTCGTTCAGCCACACTATATAGCATTCTGTGTACTGTTCTGTGTCTGCTGGGAACAGTAGTACACCGCTTGTTCAGCCACACTATATAGCATTCTGTGTACTGTTCTGTGTCTGCTGGGAACAGTAGTACACCGCTCGTTCAGCCACACTATATAGCATTCTGTGTACTGTTCTGTGTCTGCTGGGAACAGTAGTACACCGCTCGTTCAGCCACACTATATAGCATTCTGTGTACTGTTCTGTGTCTGCTGGGAATAGTGGTACACCGCTCGTTCAGCCACACTATATAGCATTCTGTGTACTGTTCTGTGTCTGCTGGGAATAGTGGTACACCGCTCGTTCGCCACTGTATAGCATTGTGCTCTGTGTCGCTGCTGGGAATAGTGGTACACCGCTCACCCGTCACTGTATAGCATTGTGCTCTGTGTCGCTGCTGGGAATAGTGGTACACCGCTCACCCGTCACTGTATAGCATTGTGCTCTGTGTCGCTGCTGGGAATAGTGGTACACCGCTCACCCGTCACTGTATAGCATTGTGCTCTGTGTCGCTGCTGGGAATAGTGGTACTGTATAGCATTTCTGTACTGCCACTGTACTGCTGCCAGTCAGCGTGTACTGTAAGGATAAGTGAAATGAGGAAGAAATCCGGTGAAAGAGGGAGGGGCAAGGGAAGAGGTGTTTCCCCTGACGGTTCACGTACAGGCCACAGGGGAGCACCCAAGAAAACCCACTCAATACCGCCCATGTTGTCCAGGACAACAACCCTCACAAATCCAAAAGAACAGGACCAGATAATTACTTGGATGACCTCTCAAGCGTCCAGCAGTGGGTTAAGCAGCACCAGCACATCACGCACGAGGTCCGAGTCCTCAGCCAGTCACAAGGAGCCAGTGGGCACAAAGCTGACACAATCGGCAGCGACACCACGCACACAACTGCCAGATAACCAGTCCGATGAATTACCTCAGGACACAATGGGGTATTCGCAGGAGCTATTCCCAGCCCAACAAACTTCCACCTTTCAAAGGTCAATGGAGGAACAGCCAGAAATGTTGTGCCTGGATTCACAACCGTTAACTGTGGGAAATGCACCGCGCACTGAAATACAAGGCGAGTCCGAAGAGGACTCGGAAACCCAAATCCCAGAGCAATTTGGGCAGGAGGGGTTGCAATTGCAGGAGGTCGGCCGACAAGATCTGGAAGACGACGTTGGAGTGTGCTGCGCAGAGGTTGTTGTGGGGAGCTCTACTCCACGGCGGTGGCCCACAATGACATATGACGAGTTTGAGGAGATGGAAGAGGAGGGTATGGACAATGTGGACAGAGACCCAGATTTTGTTTGTGAACGAGAACATCGCCGTCGTAGCAGCAGCACAGATGAGTCTGTTGAAGAACACACTGCTGCACGAGTTCGCCTTGTGCCACAAGGTAGGCGGCGCGCAATTTCAGGCACCACAAGCGTGGAAGTTCAAGTGAGAGGCAAAAGAGGAGCAAACAGAAATCGCCAGCAAGGAGGCAGGTGCTCCAAAGTCTGGGCTTTCTTTGAAGACTGCACTGAGGATGTTACCATGGCGATTTGCAAGGTGTGCAAGACCCGCCTGAGCAGGGGGAAAAATATTAACAACCTCTCCACCACCAGCATGAGCCGTCACATGCTATCCAAACATCCCACTCTTTGGGCAAATGCGTCAGGACAGGGTACCAGAAACAACACTGCCTCCCTTGGGTTCACCAGACCCGCCTCAGCAGCAGCAGTAGCCCAGCCATTGCGTGGTTCACAACATTCACAAACATCAGACGACGCTGACACTGTCACTTTCCGGAGTAGTGCTCTTGAGGTCTCCCAGTGTTCATCAAACACAACAACCAACAGCCCTTCCGTGTGCAGCGCTACGGTTCAGTTGTCTGTGTCGGAGATGTTTGAGCGCAAGAGGAAATTGCCAGCAAATGACCCCCGGGCCGTGGCAGTAACAGCCAGCATAGCCAAGCTTCTGGCCTGCGAAATGCTGCCATATCGATTGGTGGAGACAAACAGCTTCAAGGGCATGATGTCAGTGGCCATCCCACGTTACGTGGTTCCCAGCCGCTACCACTTTGCACGCTCTGCAGTGCCTGAGTTGCATGAGCACGTGGTCAGCAAAATAACCCGAAGCTTGAAGAATGCCGTTGCCTGCAAGGTTCACCTCACCACTGACACCTGGACGAGTGCGTTCGGCCAGGGTCGATACATCTCCCTTACCGCGCACTGGGTGAACCTTGTGGAGCCTGGCAGCGATTCCTCACCTGCTACGGCACGGGTGTTGCCCACGCCACAAACAGCTGCACCGCCGTCCCTCCCACTGGATAACAGCAGCACCTACCTCTCTGACTCCTTCTCCTCCAACGCATCTCAAAGCTGTACCTCATCCGGAAACGCTAACCCAGCAGCAGTAGGATCGTGGAAGCAGTGCAGCACAGCTGTTGGCATGCGTCAGCAAGCGTTGCTGAAGCTAATCTGCCTTGGGGATAAGCAGCACACAGGGGAGGAAATTTGGAGGGGAATAAAGGAACAGACGGATTTGTGGCTGGCACCGCTGGACCTGAAACCGGGCATGGTTGTGTGTGATAATGGGAGTAATCTCATTCGCGCTTTAAGGTTGGCTAAGCTGACACACATCCCTTGCCTGGCGCACGTGATGAACCTAGTAGTTCAGCGGTTCCTGAGGACATACCCAGGCGTGCCCGATCTGCTGTTGAAGGTGCGTCGAGTGTCCAAACATTGTAGAAATTCCAGTACTGCTTCGGGGGCACTCGCCAAGATGCAGGAGCGCTTCAATCTCCCCCACCATCGCTTGCTGTGTGATGTCCCTACGCGCTGGAATTCTACGCTGCACATGCTAGCCCGCTTTTGCGAGCAGAAGAGTGCAGTGGTCCAGTACATGACGGCGCAGTACCGAGGCGCATCCGGCCAGCTGCCAAGCTTCTGTGGATCCGATTGGGCCAACATGTTGGACCTCTGCCAAGTCCTCCAAAATTTTGAGCAATCCACGTTGCTTGTGAGCAGTGACAACTCTTCAGTCAGCATTACCATACCACTGCTGTGTTTACTGAAGAGGTCGATGTTAAAAATCAAGGAAACAGCTGTCATGATGCAACTGGGGGAATCTGAAGGAGAAAACGATCAGCGTGATGGTACCAACATCAGGCCATCCGCCTCAGGGAACGCTGGCCCCAGCAGCTATGACGAAGAAGAGGAGGAGGAACAGCTGGAGTTGGAGCAGGAATTTCATGCCACCACTGACGAGGGCCAGAGCGGTGCACGTTGGACTTCCACAATTCAACGCGAATGGTCAGCAGAAGCAGACCAGGAGGAAGGTGACGACTATGATGCATCACAACAACTATCACAACGCTCACAAGAGGATGATGAGGATTCTGGTAGGACTCTGGCACACATGGCTCAATTCATGCTAGACTGCATTGAACGTGACCCACGCATTGTGCGCATTCTGGACAACACCAATTACTGGGTTTATACCCTTCTGGATCCACGGTACAAACACAATGTTCCAAAACTGCTTGAAGAAAGAGTCAGACAGGTCAAAATGGAAGAATACCAGCAGGCCCTTGTGGAGACTTTAGAGAGGAGATTGACATCCTCCCCCTCCTCTAGCCAGTTGTACGCAGACAGACTGACTTCCGCAAACCCAGGACGACCAGGAGGGCAGCAAACAACGCAAGCCGCAGCTAGTACCCAAAAGGGAATGGTATCGGCAGTGTCCTTGGAGTGGGAAAATTTTCTGACACCCATGCAGCCGCAGCCCACTGAACAGCAAGCGTGCAGATCCACCTCCAACACCGATCGCCTGGAGAAGATGGTCAAGGACTACATGTCAGATGGCGTAGCTGTGTCGAACCATCCATCTGCACCCTTCAACTATTGGGTATCGAAGCTAGACACCTGGCACGAACTGGCAATGTACGCAATAGAGGTGCTGGCTTGCCCGGCAGCCAGCGTTATGTCGGAACGCTGTTTCAGTGCTGCCGGAGGCATCGTCACAGATCGGCGTATCCGCCTCTCTACAGAAAATGCAGACCGTCTGACTCAAATTAAAATGAATCAATCCTGGATTGGAAATGACTACGCAACACTCCAGGACCCCAACCAAGTAACATGACCAATGAACATCTGGGATGGTGTTGCGTTTCCGGGCCCTGTTTATTGAACCTCTCATCTGTATTACATTTATGACTGCATGGCGGCAAAAAGCATTGCTGCTATATCCGCACGCTTTTTGTCCACATGCAAGGCCTGGGTTGTTGTGTCTCACAAAGCGTGGCCTTCTCCTCCTGCGCCTGCTCCTGTTCCATCACGTCTGCTGCTGCTGGGTTAGCGTTGCCGCGTGGTCCCTGTTTATTGAACCACTTATCTTTATTACATTTATGACTGCATGGCGGTACAAAGCATGCTATCCGCACGCTTCTTGCCCTCATGCAAGGCCTGGGTTGTTGTGTCTCACAAAGCGTGGCCTTCTCCTCCTGCGCCTGCTCCTGTTCCATCACGTCTGCTGCTGCTGGGTTAGCGTTGCCGCGTGGTCCCTGTTTATTGAACCACTTATCTTTATTACATTTATGACTGCATGGCGGTACAAAGCCTGCTATCCGCACGCTTCTTGCCCTCATGCAAGGCCGGGGTTGTTGTGTCTCACAAAGCGTGGCCTTCTTCTCCTCCTGCGCCACCCTCCTCCTGTTCCATCACGTGTGCTGCTGCTGGGTTAGCGTTACCGGTCCCTTTTCCTGGAACCTCTTATATGTATTACATTTATGACTGCATGCCGACAAAAAACATGTTACCTGTGCAAAGAAAACAGACATTTCCCGCATTTAAAAGACAGTTTTCCCTTTGAAACTTTAAAATCGATTTTCTCAAAAACTATAAGCTCTTTTTGCTAATTTTTTTTTCCTCTTGTACCCACTCCCAAGGTGCACATACCCTGTAAATTTGGGGTATGTAGCATGTAAGGAGGCTTTACAAACCACAAAAGTTCGGGTCCCCATTGACTTCCATTATGTTCGGAGTTCGGGTCGAACACCCGAACATCGCGGCCATGTTCGGCCTGTTCGGCCCGAACCCGAACATCTAGATGTTCGCCCAACACTACTGATAGCGCACAGACAGAGCCCACTGGCACTGACCCACACCTGTGCCCACTTCTAGTGATATTATTTAATTGTATGCCACACATTTGGTCTGTCAGCGTGAACCGGGCATAACCCTTACATTACAACTCTGGACATTTAAAAGCAGCCCTTTATTCCTTAAATGTAGGAATGTACTGTGATTTCTGCCCTTTGGGGATTAAAAATCGACTCTGCCTGCATCAAATCTGTGATTTTTGTTGGGACTTTTGGCATGGATCCCCCTTTGGCATGCCCCTATACAGGTGTAAGACCTTTTGAAACAAGTTTTCCATCACTTTTGTGGCCAGAAAATGTCTTTGTGGGTTTTTAAATTCGCCTGCCCATTGAAGTCTATGAAGATTCGCCACATTCACCTGTTCGAGAACATTTGTGGAAGTTCGAGTTCGCCGTTCGCAAATGGAAAATTTGATATTCGTGTCATCTCTATTTATAGTGCTAACATATTCCATAGCGCTGAACATAATACAAAACACATAGTGGGGAGCAATTAGGACATTCAGCAATACAAATATATACATTGTTGGTGTGTGGTTTAATGTTGATGTGTGGTTTGTCCATAGTCATGTCACAAACTGTCCCTTTAGAGGAGCTCACAATCTAATTTCTACCATAGTCTAAGGCAAATTTCTAAAGTGGGGTAGGCCAGGCGGAGGGGCGGAAGAAGTTCCAATTAAATTCTCAGTATGTGTTTGAATTGCGGGAAGGAACCAGAGTGCCCACATGAAACCCATGCATACATGACCGAGATCTGAACCTAGGACTGTAGTGCTGAAAGACTAGAGTGCTATCTACCACATCACAGTGACACATGGACAACTGATGCCATATTTCACAATTCTGTCTTATATAAACGTATCAAACAGGGTGGTACTGAACATTCCATTCTTCCATTAACTTTTATGTGAATGTTAGGACTATTGCAGTGTTTATAAGCGACATAAGGTCAATTTTGGAACCCACCTACAGTGATTAATGGTTGTGTGCATTGCTCATTCTCAAGATGTGACATTTTTTATCATTAATATAAATCAGCAGCAGCACTCATGGTAGGTAGCAGTATACATAAGTCAATGGAGTAACTGACGCTTATTTTTTTCACATAGTCCTCCCTACAAATTAAAAACTTACACACAAAAAAAACAGAATAGGCTTAAATCAACATCCCTGACCTCATCTTGAACCCACATGTTGTCTAAAAGGAAGATAATAAAGGGAAACAGGTGTGGCTCTCTAAATGATAAAGTGACTGACTTTCTGCCGAGTGACAAGGAAAATACACCTTGACAGTATTTACTTAATGCAACTTGGGCTCTTTTTTTACTCTGCGGTTCCATTAGTAAAAATTTAAAAAAACATGTTAAGCTAGTCAGTTTTGAGATAGGCTCTTTTGGTGCTGTTGTCACCTTTGTTAACACCAAAACCCAATAAAAAAACGATATACTAAAGGAGAAGTGCAGTGAAAAACAGTCAAGGTTATGTGTCCCTGCCTCCATCTGGTCCATCATACCCAACTGTAAGTAAGCTACCTAGTCTGCACCTTCCAAAACACCTTGTCATAGTCATTAACTACCTAAAGACCACGTAACGCTAATGGGCGTGAACATGGTGGCAGCCCCAGGACCACCTAACGCCAATTGGCGTCAAGTCCTGAGTCAGGGTTTTTCAGGAGATCGAGCGCTGATGCGCGCACATCTCTGCTTGGATGACGCCGTCTATTTACTCTGTATAGTGTTACGATCTACAGCAGCGCTGTACTAGGGACAGCCCGTGTGACACTGCTGTCCCCCTAGGCGGCAGAGAGAAGTGATCCGCTGTCATAGGCTGGCTGGCCGGGAGAAGGAGGGTTACAAAAAGAATAGTAAAATGTGTTTATTTTATTTAAAAATGAATACAATAAATATTAAAAAATAAATAAACATCCTGGGAGCGATCAGAGCCCACCAACAGAAAGCTCAGTTGGTGGGCAGAAAAAGGGGGGGGGTCACTTGTGTGTTGAGTTGTACAGCCCTGCAGCGAGGCCTTAAAGCTGCAGTGGCCTAATTACTTAAAAATAGCCTGGTCACTAGGGGGTGTAAGCCCACGGTCCTTAAGTGGGTAACGACCATCCAGTTCTATTTACATAGTCCAACTTATAACAGCAAAGTTGAAGGTAAAGTAGCGACAGTTCCCAAGAAATAAAAAAAAGGCTCCCTGAGATATTTTTAAATTGCTAAATTCAATCAAGTGTGGTACTATTAGCCATTTCCATGTATCTGGCCATCCCTCCAAACTGAAGGAAACTGGTTGGGAAGGCTTCCAAGAGGCCTATTGCAACTTTGAAGCAGTTACAGCAATTGATGGCAAAAAGATGGTCTCTGGGTGCACGTGACAACAATATCACAGGTACTCTACAAACGTCGCTTGTATGGAAGGCTGCAAGCATAAAACCACTGATCAAGAAAGGCTACATTAAAGGGACACTTAAACCAGGAATAAAAAAATCAGTTTTAGTTTCCTGGGGCTTCTACCAGCCCCTTGCAGCCATCACAGTCCCTCGCAGCAGGGCCAGGCCGAGGCATAGGCTGGAGAGGCTCCAGCCTCAGGGTGCAGTGTAGGAGGGGGCGCAGAATTCATTCAGCTGTCATTCCTAATTGTGTTTGAAGCAGAAAGAAATAACAAAAGAGGATACATGGCAGTGACTGCAAGCCATATAACTAGATATTAAGGTGTTGGGGAGGTTGTGGGCCCTGTGGCGCCTCTTAGTCTAATAGCAATCAGTGTGTGACGGCTGGGGTGGCAGGGATGGAGGGGCGCACTTTGGTGTCTCAGCCTTGGGTGCTGGAGGGCCTTGTCCAGGCTCTGCCTCGCAGTCACTCACGGAGACTCCAGTCCCCTGCCGCCAGCTAGTTTCATTTCGGGGACAGGCGCGATAGACCTGGCCACTTGTATTTGTCTTCGCGTTCCCATCCGCAATATCCTCCTGCGCCTGTGAAGAATGCTATTGAGGACAGGAACATGAAGAAGGATATGCCAGGCCTGCACAGACACAGACAGCCCGCCGACTCCCTGTCAGGGCCTGTCAGGGAAAACAAAACTAGCTGGCGGCGGGGGACCTGAGGCTCCAAGAGTGACTGCAAGGGCATAGGACGGCTGCAGGGGGCTGGTAGAAGCCCCAGACAAGTAAAACTGATTTTTTATTCCTGGCATTAGTGTTCCTTTAAGCCGCAGTTAAAGAGTACCCAATGTGACATGGTGAGATAGACATACAATACAATAATACAATAACATTTGTAAAGCGCTTTTCTCCCATAGGACTCAAAGCGCATAGCTGTGTCTCAGATTAATACAGGGTTTCAGGCTGGGTTGTGTTACAGAGGAGATAGTCAGATGTTCATGAATGTCAGACTGAAAAGGTAGGTTTTCAGTTTAGACTTAAATGCTTCCAGGGATGGGGCTGTCCTGATTGGGTGTGGCAGGGAGTTCCAAAGTGTAGGGGCAGCATGACAAAAGGCTCTGTCTCCAAATGTTTTGAGGTGGACTCTGGGGGTGACCAAGGTGTTACGTCCTTTTGATCTAAGATTGTGGGGGGTGTGATGTAGTTGCAACAAGTCCTTCAGGTATCCAGGGTCCAGATTGTGCAAGGATTTGAATGTCAGTAAGCCAATCTTAAACAGAATTCTCCATTTTATCGGTAGCCAGTGGAGTGAGCTCAGGGTTGGTGTTATGTGGCAATGGCGGGGTCGGCTCTTTAACAGCCTTGCGGCGGCATTCTGTACTAATTGCAGGCGGCGTAAGTCTTTCTTATGCAGGCCTGTGTAGAGGACGTTGCAGTAGTCTAACCTTGATGTGACGAAGGCATGAACTAGGGTTGGAAGATCCTCTGAAGGAATTAGGTGTTTAATCCTTGCAATATTCCTTAGGTGAAAGAAGGAATGTTTCACAACAGCTGAGATTTGATTCCTGAAGCTTAATTTCCCATCAATCAGTACTCCCAGGCTGCGCACACAGTCTGAGTTGTTCAGGTCTGAGCTCCCTATCCTTAGCGGTGTTGGTTGAGACTGGAGCTGCTTTGCTGTTGAGCCCTGGCCCTCGATAACAAGAACCTAGGTTTTGTCAGCATTAAAGAGGAACTGTAACATAAAAAGATCCCCTGGGGGGTACTCACCTCGGGTGGGGGAAGCCTCCGGATCCTAATTAGGCTTCCCACGCCGTCCTCCATCCGTCAGGGGTCTCGCTGCAGCCCTCCGTGGAGTCCGGGCAGCGGTGACGTCATTATTTACCTTCCTGGCTCCTGCGCAGGCGCTCTGACGGCTGTCGGCTCCGAACTACACGGAAATACCCGATCGCCGTCGGGTCCGCTCTACTGCGCAGGCGCAAGTTTCCTGCGCCTGCGCAGTAGAGCGGACCCGAATGAGATCGGGTATTTCCGTGTAGTTCGGAATGGAAAGCCGCCACAGCGCCCCCGCTGGAGCCAGCAAAGGTAAATATTGAAATGACAGTCGGCACAGTCGCCGGCTGTTCGGAGGGCTGCGGAGAGACCCCCGTGGGACAGAGGACGGCGTGGGAAGCCTCATTAGGATCCGGAGGCTTCCCCCACCCGAGGTGAGTACCCCCCAGGGGATCTTTTTAATGTTACAGAGTCTCTTTAAGTTTTAGCCAATTGTGTATGTACATGTGTATGTACAGTACTAAGCTAATAACTAGGCTGTGTATGTTACTTTTCTTCTTTTTCTGCCTGAAAGAGTTCACCATAGGCATGTAAGTAACAATTCCCCTCCTGTCAGGACTTAGTAAGACTTTAGTGTATCCCTCACTGATAAGGAAAACTCTCGAAACTCTTGTCTGGAAGAGAACAGCTTCTGAGTGCAGGGGATAAATAAAAATGTCAATAGTTCATATATTTGAACTCTGGGACACTGAGACAATGTGAAAGACCGTATCATTCATATGATACAACATTAAACCTACTTTTTTAACTTTTAAAAAGAAAAGAAAATTGTGGGATTCTGAAGGATGGAAAAAAATTGTTTAGCTCATCAGTTTATTTTTATCTCATGTTTCCAATTGAGTCCTGCCAAAATTCAAATACAAAGAGAACTGATCTGCATGATGCCCAAATGGAATTCTTGGAAGTATCCAATTATTAATACCAAATAACACATAGTTGACATGTTTCCAGACAATACTAGTCTTCAGGGGTGTTGGTAGGAACCTAAGAGGTCCAAGGCACTTTTGGGCACTCCAGATGAAAAATAGGTGAAACCATGCACCAGAATATGGGTGTGGTTATGGGTGGAGCCAAAGTTACATGAACTTAAAAGCGGTCTGAGTTGGCCCTCCCAGCAAAATATTGGATGAAGCCCCTCTCCATTTATACAATAAATAAAAGCAGCATATCATATAAATAAGCAGTGCCCCTTAAACATAGGGCTTCCCACTGAGGCACTACAACTCGCAGCATGCACCCATAGAATAACCACAGCTCCCTGCATACCACCATAAAGGCACCATATCAGCCAGCATGGCACCACAGCACCCAACACACCTCCATAAAAGGCACAACAGCACCCAGCATACCCCCCATAGATGCATCACAGCTCCCAGCATGCCCGCTATTGAGGCACCACGGCTCCCAACATGCCTCCATAGAGGCACCACAGCACCCAGCATACCACCCATGGTGGAGGTGCATGCAGATGTGAGAATGATGCCCACCTTGCCAAAAGCATCTATAGAGATATCCTTTCATTCATGCAGAAAGGAAGTGCAGCAGGAGAAGTGCAGATGTGTGTGAGGTCACAACCCAGGATTTTCAAACGTGAAAATACTAAGAAAACATTCTGGGGTTCTTCTTTAAAGGACAACTGTAATGAGAGGGAAATGGAGGATGCTATATCAATTTCCTTTTAAACAATGCTAGTTGCTTGGCAGCCATGCTGGTCTATTTGGCTGCAGTAGTGTCTGAATCACACCAGAAACGATCATGCAGATAATCTTGTCAGATATGACAATAATGACAGAAACTCCTGATACGCTGAGTGCTGGTTCAGGGTCTATAGCTAAAAGTATTAGAAGCAAAGGATCAGCAGGATAGCCAGGCAACTGGTATTGTTTAAAAGGAAATAAATATGGCAGCCTCCATATATATATCTTATTACAGTTGTTTTTTAACTGCTCAACTACCCCGTCATGCCAATGGGCATGAACACGGCAGCAACTCCAGGACCGCCTAAGTTTGGGGGCGGAGTTTTGCTGGAGGTCGGGCACGCCGATGCGCACGCATCTACGCTTGAATGAGGGAGCTCTGCTCCGTCATCATTCTCCCAGCGGCGATCGCTGCTAGGAGACTGTTACACGGCGAAACCGCGGTCTATATACAGTGTACAGCGTTGCGATTTAAGGCAGTGCTGTACTGGGAACAGCCGTGTGACAGGAGAGGCTGTCCCCTCTGGAGTCACAGAGAGCGATTGACTATCGCTCCGATCGCTGGAATTGGCTGGCGGGGGAGGGAGGGTGGGAATAAAATGGAAACAAGAATACGAATATTTATTAAAAAAACATAAATATTTGTAATAAAATAAACAAACATCCCAGGAGGGATCAGGGCCCACCAACAGAAAGGGGGAATAGAGTTGGCCCGAACGGTTCGCCTGCGAACGGTTCCATGCGAACTTCCGTGGTTCGCGTTCGCGTCCCGCAGGCGAACTTTTGCGGAAGTTCGGTTCGCCCCATAATGCACCATGAGGGTCAACTTTGACCCTCTACATCACAGTCAGCAAGCCTAGTGTAGCCAATTAGGCTACACTAGCCCCTGGAGCCACTCCCCCCCTACTAAAAGGCAGGCAGCGGCGACCATTACGGTCACTCGTGTGCCTGCATTAGTGAGAGTAGGGCGAGCTGCTGCACACTCTCTCTCATAGGGAAAGATTAGTTAGGCTTAGCTTGTCCCTGGCTGCATACCTGTTCTGTGAACCCACCACTGCATACCTGTACTGTGAACCCACCACTGCATACCTGTTCTGTGAACTCACCACTGCATACCTGTTCTGTGAACCCACCACTGCATACCTGTTCTGTGAACCCACCACTGCATACCTGTTCTGTGAACCCACCACTGCATACCTGTTCTGTGAACCCACCACTGCATACCTGTTCTGTGAACCCACCACTGCATACCTGTTCTGTGAACCCACCACTGCATACCTGTTCTGTGAACCCACCACTGCATACCTGTTCTGTGAACCCACCACTGCATACCTGTTCTGTGAACCCACCACTGCATACCTGTTCTGTGAACACGCCACTGCATACCTGTTCTGTTCGGTGAACCCGCCACTGTATACCTGTTCTGTTCAGTGAACCCGCCACTGCATACCTGTTCTGTTCAGTGAACCCGCCACTGTATACCTGTTCTGTTCAGTGAAACCGCCACTGCATACCTGTTCTGTTCAGTGAACCCGCCACTGTATACCTGTTCTGTTCAGTGAACCCGCCACTGCATACCTGTTCTGTTCAGTGAACCCGCCACTGTATACCTGTTCTGTTCAGTGAACCCGCCACTGTATACCTGTTCTGTTCAGTGAACAGTTTGGTGTGTCAGTGTGAAGCAGTACCTTAATTACACTACCTGATTGATGTATACACATGCAAGATGTTTTAAAGCACTTTAGGCCTGTCATTTAGCATTCAATATGATTTCTGCCCTTAAAACGCTGCTTTGTATCCCACTCCGCCATGCCCCCCTCCAGGTGTTAGACCCCTTGAAACATCTTTTCCATCACTTTTGTGGCCAGCATAATTTTTTTTTTTTCAAAGTTCGCATCCCCATTGAAGTCTATTGCGGTTTGCGAACTTTAACGCTAACCGAACCTTCTGCAAAAGTTCGCAAACCCGGTTCGCGAACCTAAAATCGGAGGTTCGGCCCAACTCTAAGGGGGAATCACTTCTGTGCTGAATTGTATGGCCCTGCAGCAAGGCCTTAAAGCTGCAGTGGCCTAATTGGACAAAATAGCCTGGTTACTGGGGGGGGGGGGGGGGGGGGAGGTAAGCCTATGGTCCTCAAGTGGTTAAAGGAACACTATCATGAAAGATTGTAAAATTTAAAGTACGTTTATCTATGCATAAAAAAATTGCATTTGACCCACAGTGAAATGCAATATCATTTTGTTTTTCCTATGTTGCTTTTACTTCCATGAAATACAATTCTGACAAATCTGACAGGCTTTGGGTTAGTCCATCTCCTCCTCCTGTGGGATTCTCGGGGCTTTTTTATTTTCAAGAGCACTTACTGAATGGCAGTTGTCCAGTCCAAATGCCAGAATAGAATATTGCAAGTTGTGAGGCTGGCATCTTCATGTAGGCCCCCCTACTTTTGTAAACAATGAATACTGAGGAGATGGACTAGTCCAAAACCTGTCAGATCTGTCAAATTTTTATCACCTACAGTAAGTGACAGCAACATAAGAAAAAAAGTAAATCATAGCACATGTTCACAATGAACAAATGTACATTTATAATGTATGTGTGTACATGTATTTTAAATTTTACAATTTATCATGATAGCAGTCCTGTAAGTCTATGGCCAGCTTAGTTACCGCACCACTACTAGTAAGGAAACATTATCTGGTAGTGACTTGCTGAACTTGGCAAATAACTTTCCCTCCAAGCATGAGAAGTATGCAGGAGAAATTAAGACAAGGTTATCTTAAGAAGACAATAACCGTGTAATTTGTGAATGGCTAAACAAAAACATTAGAAGCATGTTTTGCTACTCCGAATATTTAAGGTGAAATGAATTGAACATTGTAGAACATATGGTTTCCGTGGATTTCAATTGTATGTAAAATGATCTGCCAGTGAGCTGGCAAAGCACCCAGCGCACCTGTGTGTTTTTAAGATCCCACTCATGCTTTTTCTTAATACAAACATTCCAAATAAGAATGCGTTTATGATAATTGCATTGTGCAAAAAAAGGACGACTGTATTCATATTTCAAGTGTGACTGTTCACCTCCAAACCGCTGCGTAGCTACACACCTGTGTGAGTGAGTCATCCTGGCACCGACTACTTTTCAAGATATTCAGCATTCAAGACCTTTACAAACAGGTTCCTTTATTTCCTGTGTGTTTTTTTAACGGATCGAAAATAGCCCATGCAAGTTGCGTAGGTATGTTCTCTGACACAGCTTAGCAGATGGCAAGCGTGATACTGATTTCTGTAGTGGGAATAGTAACAAAACACACCAACAAAACACCTATATTTGGTAAGTCATAACTGCTTGTTTTATAACCAGAAACAAATGTTAATCCAAGGGAATTAATTGACAAACCATGAAACCTAAACTAGATAGTTTATAATAGGTATCTGTTATTAGGTTGCAGGAATCTAGAAATGTCACTAGGGTCAAATCAGGATACAGGTTACGCTTGTGTAAAAAAATGTGGTCTGCTTAAATCACGTTGATCGAATCTGCTGGACTTTGCTCCCAGCATATCTGGTGGATTTACCTTAGATGAATTTGGACAGTTTATCCACTGAAAGTGTATTCAGACCAGCGGGAAAATCTCCATGCTAAGGGCCGGTTCACACTTGCGGTTTTGCAAAAACCGCACCGGATGTCCGGACCGCACCGGAGCCGGATCGGACCTGAACCGTACGGTTCCTGTCCGGATCCGGTCCGGTTGCATACGGTTTCCGTGCGGTATGAACACGGTTGCTGTCCGGATCCGGATTCTTACAACCTGTATAAAAACAAAAAAAAATGTTGGGGTCTGGGAGGTCAGCAGAAGGGGGACCTGTGGAATCAGGCCCTCTGCTGTTTAGCACTCACCTCCACCTCCGACATGCTGCCAACATCTCCGGATCCGGATCCAGCTGTGCTGCTCCACTCCAAAATGCTTGCCCATGTGTCCCCAGCCAATATCGCCACAAAAATCCGCATAGGAAGTGGGGTAGAACATCCGGATTTTTTGCCAGTGTGTTGTGCGCTCTCCGGTTCTCATTGGTTTCCATTGGCCGGATGGTGCAGTCCGGCTCCGCCCCGGATACGGCTGCCGGAGGAGCCGGACCAAAAAATAGCGCATGTTGGAACGGACACCGGAGTCCGGATCCGGTCCGGCTCCGGTCCGGACGAAACGGACACATGTGAACCCTGGCATAGACTTACATTGCTATGCCGTGCGTCCGTTTCGTCCGGCCAGCATGCGGTGCGGCTCCGGCACGGCTATTCCGGATAGCCACCGCTAATGTGAACCGGGCCTTAGTGGGCAGGGCAGGAGTAGAGGGGGGGGGGGGTTGAAAGTGATATACACTGAGTGGTAAAAATATTAGAGACACCCCGTTCTTGAAAGTAAACCATTCCAATAGTGAGGTAGTGTAATATAACAATGCGGAGTTGCTTATATAAGGAACAAGGCCCAGATTTACATCACAGGAGCCTATAGGCACAGATGTCCTGGCACTCTAGACTTCTACCTCCACCCTCCAAGCACACCCTTTCCCTTACCTGTCATAGCTGCAGGTGTCCCTTAGCATTAGGTAGCCAGAGGAACCTCAGTATTAAGTAGCTAGAGGTGCCCCCAACTGAAGGGAGATCTCATCAGTGGAATGCTGAGAGCAGGGCGAGTAACCTCTCATTTTCACTCTGCTCGGGACTCTGTGTAAGGAAGGAGGGAGGCACTAGGGGAGGGGAATGAGCCACCTTTCCATCATCAGGTGCCCTTAGGCACGTGCCTACAGTGCCTTATGGTAAATCCGTCCCTGTAAGGAACACTCAGATTTGGACGTAGTTATCACACAAGTTAATGTCAGTTAAAGGACAACTTTAATGAATATAACATAATAAATAAAATTGCTTATATTTTATAATATTCCTTTATAAATTATTTAGTCAATGTTTGCCCATTGTAAAATCTCCCCTTACTCTGCTTATTCTTAAAATGGAAGTACTCCTATTGCTTACCTATTTCTTTTTAAAATGATGGGTGTAATTACGTTTTTTCAAAATGTTCAATGATAAGACATATTTTTATTTATGTATTTAGCCACTCCCACCTGTGACATGCTGCCGATGCAAGGTACGATGTGCAGTGCTAGTCATTCTGATAAGCAGAATTCCTAAAAGGCGTGGCGCATGGCGTTCTCCTCGCTGTTCAACAAAATGTAAGTTACACTTTTTTTTTGCTTAGCTGCTCCCAAGGTTTTAAATTTAGGTTAGGTCACTTGCCCGGAGGTTTGCCTCACCGTGGCGCAAGTGTCTAGTATAATATACTTTGCATGCAAACCATATTGGAAACTAAAGTTGCTCCTAGTTTAATAAATGTTAGCACTTGTCTAGGATGCAGGGCATGCATTTTTCAGTTTGACAGAGGCGGTGTATGCCTGTGCGATTAACCATTCAATTGCAACATGTGTTTAGGGACGCACAGCCTTTCCCCCCACCTTTTTTTAAACACTTGTGTAGGTATACATTCTCACAGCTAATACGATTATTCAGGAAGGAGGGGCTGGAGGAAAGATCTGGCTGGCAAATGACACATGCCAACCAGCATATGGAGGTGCACTCCACCAAACAGCACACATAAAAATAATATTTGAAAAGTAAAAAAATACATGTAGTTCTTTATTTTCATTAGAGTAGTAATATTTATCACATGTCTTATGTAATTGTTAATACATTTTTACATTAAATTTATCACCAGTGGCGTCATCTTCAAGGCCCATCACTGCAGGTTGTTTGTTATCTGTTCCAAAGTGATCCGAAACAACACCTGTTCTCCCAAAGTGCTCTGGACAGAAGGCTGTTTGACCTCATTACCTAGGCTAAGCATTACTCGGAGGGCAGAGATTCATACAAATATACAGCAAGTAAGCTGTAGTAACAGCATAAGCATAAGTAACATAATATTGGGTATCCAATTCCTAAATAGTGCATTACATTCTACTATATGTCATTAAAGTGCCTCTTTAGCTATTTTTGTTTCCATGGACCAAACAACAGATATTCATTAATTATTAACATAGATTTAACATAAATCTGGCAAACATTACCAGTGTTTACAATATCTGCATTTGAAATAAAGATGTCTTGCAGATGATACTGTGTTGTTGTACTATGATGTCTCATAGTGTTTTTTTTACTAGACTCATACACACGTCCAGCATGCACACAACCACACGACCAACATGACAAACCACACAACCTGACGAACAACACAACCTGTATGTCCACCCAGGGGCGTACCTAGAAAGCCCCGGGCCCCCCTGTAAAAAAAAATCCGCCCCCCCCCCCCCCTTCCAGGGCCTGTTCGGGGACTTTTTGGGGGCAGGAGGGGTCGCAGCATAAGAGGAGAGCTGTGGCCGCAGATCGGTGGGGAGGGGGGAAATTCCCCCCCCCCCTCCCTCACCTCGGGCTCTCCTCTCAGCGCTCACCTCCTGCAATCATTGGTGGTGCTCGTGGCAGCCGCGGCGGCGGCGGCAGGCAAGCTGAGCACATACCTCCTTCTGGCCGGAGGTCTCCGATCACTAAGTTCTTCATAGAGCGTCCTGTTTACACAGGAAGTTCCATAAAGCACTTAGTGATCGGAGAGACCGGCCAGAAGGAGGTATGTGCTCAGCTTGCCTGCCGCAGCCGCGGCTGCCATGAGCGCCACCAATGATTGCTTGCAGGAGGGGAGCGCTGAGAGGAGAGCCCGAGGTGAGGAAGGGGGGGAATTTTCCCCCTCCCCACCGATCTGCGGCCACAGCTCTCCTCTTATGCTGCGACCCCTCCTGCCCCCAAAAAGTCCCCGAGCAGGCCCTAGGGGGGGCCCGGGCCCCCCCGCGACAGCAGGGGTCGCATAGCCTATTGTTATGCCAGTGTGTCCACCTGTATGTCCACACGCCTAGATGGTTAAACAACCAACTCAATTAACATACTGCGCACGCAAGAGGAATGACAGACTACACATTCAAAACAAGTGCAAGTCTTTCAAACAACTTGTACACACGCACCAACAGCATGATATCAGACCAACATAGATCCAACAGTTGGATCGGGCAAACCGCTGGTTATCAGTTGCCCGTCAAGTTGTTTGCACACGTACACATGCCTGATTATCGTCCAACAGACTAAAGTCAGTTGATCAGGCAGCAGATTGGTCCGTGTGTACTTAGCTCTAGTTCTCTATCTCTTTCTCCACTCAATAGGAGAGTTAAACCTGTGTATATAATGGTAACTGTTCTTCCTTTGGTCGTAGATCTTGTGCTATCTAATTTGAATAAACCACAAATTTAATTTTCAAAAAAGGTTATTTTTCACAGACTTAAAATGTAGTTTAGGTATGTAATTTGATGATACTGTTTATATACCTAATTCTGTTATGCTTTCTTAAAGGATAGAACAGAAAAGACCACATTAGTTCAGACTTTGAACTACACCACCAACATTTTCAGGTATTTTATCTTTGATGTCTGTAAGATGTCACTCATAAGCAAATTATGTTTTTATAGCCGTTCACCTGGGCTGTTTTTATTGAATTAAAAGGATGGATATGGATATCAAGATAACAGAGTTTATCAAAAGAAAACATAGTCTTTTACCATCATTTACTGAACCTTTTAGACTTTGGCATCCCGAAGCTAGAGCTTTCAGCATGGATTATTTGATTTCGTTTCAATCAATTGTTGTTAAGCCATCTTTGAATAGTGATTAAAATGCACACATAAACCTGAGGGCATACTATTAAATCATACAAAAGGAAAGTATGTACTTTGCAGTCAGCCATAAGTCAAAAGCCCTACCTATTTGAGGTCTACTGTGCTGACGTTACTGCGCAGAAACCGAACATTGTAAAGTGGTAACATTATCTTGTTTGAAAGGATGCACATTAAAATATGTCTCAGGAACTATAATCCTTGGAGATTAAGTTTCTGTTCATTGGTGGAATCAATTCATCAGCATCTAAAATACTTTGCTCATCTTGGAGATTTGTGCCAGGATTAAAAAGACCAACTGGAAAATTAATTGACTTACGTAACCCAGGCAGTGGATCAGTCTATGTTAGCCAAGGCAAGAGCTGAAAAAAAAGCATATTTTATTTAAAAGACATGGTGGCCAATTGGTCAGACATCTTACGTTACGGCCTTGAGGACACTGGATACATGAAGCTGACACATACGCTGGTGTCACCTCGGCCCTGGCAAAGACCACCAACCTCAGCTGAGAATCACAAGACAGACCAATATGTGTACATCAGCCGCACAATGTCTGCTAAAGTTCCGGCACGCTGGATCTTTAGGGATCAACAATGCCAGAGCCTGCATGATCGCATTGCTCTCCTTGCTCCCCCTGATGGATAATTGCATTGATCATTAGTGAACCTCAAACGTCACCTTAACTCTCAGTTCTACTTTTATCTATTCCAATTTCGGGAGCTTCTTAAAATGTAATCAGGCAGTGGTGACCTGTAATGTGATTATTATTTTTTTATTATTGTTTCAAAAAAATTATGTAGTTTATTTTCATGTGCTCAGTTGAAATTGCTTAAGACTACTTCAGTGTGTCTCTAAAGTGACCATAGTTTAGAAAAATTCCCTCTGAAAGTGATAAAAGTGGAGATACATGGCCTATGTACAATGGTCTAGTTGAAGAACTGGGAACTGAACTTCCGGCTCCATCCATCCAGCAGCTGCTGCTCCACCATAGCATCGGCACCTTTGGTTCAGTCCCTCTATGATGCCTGCCGCTAATCTGGAAAAAAGGGCTGCTGCAGCTGGACGCTTCTGTGACAGCCAGATTATCTTGACCAGCTGACAAATGTTACCCAGGAGTCAGTAGAAATGAACATGACTGCACCTTTTGAACTGGAACATCTTGGCCAGCACTGCCAGATGTCAGTAATCAGAATCCTCAGCAGCATCAGCCATCACTGATGTTTTCTTTCATGAAGAACTGGACTGTCACTGCTGAACCTTCACCTGCTACTGCCCCATCCTCGATATCTCCTTTGGAATACAGATGATTGCTACTGGTGGCGCCATAGTATGACAGCCTCGACACTTGGCTTTCAGACATCTTCCTCCTTATTTTTACTATCCAACCTCCCCCTGAACCTTTATGAGCCCCCCCTTCCCAAACCTTTATGAGCCAAAACCAAATCCCTTTGTACTTGGTGACATAAATGATTCTGATTCTAAGTCTGAATAACTTAAAGGAGTCATCAGGGGAAAAAGTCTAAAATAAGTGGTACTTACCGGCAGGGCCGGCCCTAGACTTTTTGCCGCCTGAGGCAAAAAAATTATTGCTGCCGCCCCCCCCCCCCTTCCCCCCGCGGGGGGGGGGGGGGCGCCGCCGCTGCGGGCCGCAGGAAGTGTCGTCAGTGGAGCGCACGCTTAACAAGGAAGAGGTGAGTGACCCCGCCCGTTGCCTCTTACAATTCAGCCAGCGACATAACTCCTTAAAGCAGGAGCGGAGCGGAGGATGGGGGACCCAGGCGAGGGAGGGGGGGGGTCCGACCCCCCTCCCCGCCGCTAGGCCCAATACCCCCGTCCTGCCCGCTATCCCCTCCAGCTCGGGCGGCTCCCCCACACCCACGGGGCGGGTGCCGCCCCCCCAGAAGTGCCGCCTGAGGCAAATGTTTCACCCCGCCTCATGGGCGGGCCGGCCCTGCTTACCGGGGGCTTCCTCCAGCTCCAAGCTACCAGAACGTACCTTGCTGCAGCTCTGTCCGCAGCCGTTCACCGCAAGTCCATCCCGGTCCCCGGCAATGACGTCAGAGCGACCTCCAAGTCGCTCTGTACTGCGCCTGCGCGAGCGGCGCTGTCAATCACCGCCACGTGGGTCGGTGGGAACTGCACAGGCGCCCCCCCCCAAAGTGCTAGAAGGGCCACATGTGCTGGCTGTGGGCCTGTGGCTCAGGGCCAGTGTCGGAGCCATGCACATTTTTCGCCACAGGGGTGGGGTGGCTAGTGGGCGGGCACAGAAACCAGTCGGTGGACCCAGGGAGGGGTAGGCCTGATGATGTGTGAGGGGCCCCAAAATTTCTGATGGTGGCCCTGTTCGCATCTGACCTGTTTTTGTATCTTGGTGAGCTTCTTCATAGCTCATGGTTGCCTGCTAAGTTGTTACATGTACATGATTACAATTTGTTATCGATGTTGGAAAAAGACAGGTGACAGTCCTAGTTAAATTCAGCAGTGCTGAGAGGGGAGAGTTGCGTGTATCTCCGTAGAAGAAACAGCTGTCAGGCATTCTGTACCCGGCACCCACCACTATCCACTGTGCCTCCTCACTCATCTCGGTATGTGTACCACTTTGTGCTATATGGATTTTGCATCTTTGATGTTCACCTTGCAATAATAAATACAGCCATCTCAGCAGTGCCAGCATTTTTCTTTCTTTCTACTGTATTTTTGGAGTTGCATGTATGTTGTTGGCTGAAGTATGGGGAGAGGGTGAATGGGTTAATCTAAAGCTTTATTAATCTGTGTTTCAGTTTCAGAATTCCCCTGTTCACTGCCTCAAGCCTGTCTACAGTCTCAAGCCAGTCATGGAAACCCTGAATAGAATCAGGATGGCATATAGAAGGAAACAGAAGGAAACCATTGCTGCCCCAGTCTGCTTCTTGCTGCTGCTGTGGGGAACAAGGATGCTCACTGAGCTTGCCACTGCCACCTGCCAGAAGAATCCCCCACCACCGCCCCCACTACTCACAAATCTACTGCTGCTGCCTGATCCACTCTCCACTGTGACTGCCCAGTCTGGCTTTGATGTTGAAGGGTTTGCTCACCACCGCTGCCTCTGGATGTATCTGGACAGGATAGGTCTGTGCAATCCACTGGCCCTCACACACAGCTGTCTTTGCTAGGCCAAAAAGCCAAGACTTTGCTTAGAGATGCCTCAGCCAGCCGAAGTTAATTGTGGCCACCACCAGCTCTGTCACTGATGGCCCAGCCCCTTTGGCAGCCAGGTGATCATTCCTAGTCCTGTACCTGGAACTGCCAGGCCCACACTCTACCATGCCGGCAACAGCATGGGGCACCCCCACCTCGCACATTGGCCGCCTCATTGCATCATGCCGACTCCTCGGTCTGGCTCCAGCTGGGTAAGGCTGATTCAATTATCTTTATAAGGGTATTCTGGAGTTTGTCATCATCAGTGCAACAAGCAATAGCAAAGGCATATAATAGCATGAATGTCTATCTATCTATCTCCCTTTACTTACTTAAAGAGAACACGAGGCGGTTCCTTGGGGGACAGATGGGACACAGCGGCATGTTCTCTGCCTCATGACATGCTTCTGTGTCCCCATACAGCTGCTCTCTGCCCCCTACACACACACACTGCTGCACAATACACCCCACCGAGATTAGCGAAAATACTTGTCACTATCTTGGAGGGTAAATACAGGAGAGGGATTCCCTGTTCAAAATGCCAGCCAGGAGTGTTCCTGCAGGGTTTTCTGAGCTACCATTGGGCAGCTCTCTCTCCCTGGCCACGCCCCCTGCCGTTCCCCCACTTCCCTACACGCTGAAAGAGAGAATCAATCTCTCCTTTCAGCGCCGTGACCCAGAGGTCATAAACGTGAAAGTGGGCCAGTGTGGCCCACAGGAGCGGCGGAGAGCAGTGGTTTTGGCGGCTACCTGATCTGGGGGCTGAGCAGATCAGGTAGCCACCAAAACCGCCACTCCTGTGGGTCGAACTGACCCACTTTCACTTTCACTGGCCCACTTTTCACTTTCTAATCAAAGTCTCCCCAGCTCTCTCATCCCTGGGTGTTACCCCTGCTGCCCCCTCCCCCCACCTCCCTGCATGCTGAAAGAGAGAATCAATCTCTTCTTTCAGTGTCGTGACCCACCTAGAGGTCATAAAAGTGAAAGTGGGCCAATGAGGCCCACAGGTGCTGGGGAGAGCGGCGGTTTTGTCGGCTACCTGATCCGCTCAGCTCCCCGGATCAGGTAGCATTTTTATATTTTTATTTTATGATCCCACCTCGCTCTCTCCTAAAAGCACATCTGTGATCTGAGCTTCTGGTTTTCTTGAAAACTCCACACGTTTTCAGTAATCTATGGCAATCATGTTAGGATAATGATAACCATACATTTGGTAGACATTGTGAATTGATTATTATTACTTATTATTCATAATTATTATTTCAGTGCTTCATGGTCTTTGATATAATGTATGTTCCACGGCACTCAGCTTTTTTCTTCTAGAAAAACTTTTTCCATCGGGTCCAGATCCTTGTAATCCATCTCAAAGAGCTGATAGCTTCATATGTAAACCACCTTCCAAAGACATAAAACTAGAAATTTGCTACCGAAGGGGGATTTTTTTTTTCTCAGTTAAACTGAATTTGCAAAGAATTTTCTCCACCTTTCAGACAAAAGCTACATAAATAGACAGTGGGATTAAAGTGTGTTAGGGTGAAAGTTATGTCAATCTTCCGTACAATAAAACACGTTGGCTTCTCGGCAAACATTTGTAAAAGACTTGTGAACTTTTGTTCTGCTTCTAAAGCTAGCTACAAAGAAAATGTTAATGGTTATGAATTCTTTCTACTGAAACTGGCCACAGAGAGAAATTTGTACATTATTGTGTTTACATGTTGGTTCAGTATATTTACTGAGGACACATTATGACCCATCTGGTTCTCCGGCAATTTGGTTACTTGCATACCTACTGTGTAAATACGTTTTTTTGTACTTAGTTGTTGTTCCATTTTTAAGAAAAAAAAATCACTGCTTTTGAACAGAAAATTAAGTAAACAATGTGCAGGAGATGGCCTCAATTCACTAAGCTTAACTCCTGTCTTTAATAACTCTTCTGAGCTGTTTTACAGTTATCACAATTGTATCACCATGGTAATAACTGTAAAACAGCTCAGAAGAGCAGTGGCGTAGCTACAAACCTCTGGGCCCCGATGCGGAATCTGGATGTGGGCCCCCCCGGCAACAACAGCCCCCCCTCCCCCGGCAACACCTGACGCACACACATATCCGAATCCCTATAGCCAGCTATAGGTCCCCCCAGTATAGGTAGCCAGGCATAGGTAAGCCAGTATAGTTGCCCCCGGTATAGGTTAGCCAGGTAGGTGCCTCCAGCATAGGTAGCCAGTATAGTTGCCCCCAGTATAGGTTAGATAGGTAGGCGCCGCTGGTATAAGTTAGATAGATAGGTGCCCCCAGTACAGGTTAGCTAGGTGGGTGCCTCTAATATAGGTAGCCAGAATAGTTGCCCCCAGCATAGGTTAGATAGGTAGGTGCCCCCAGTATAGGTTAGTTAGGTAGGTGCCTCCAATATAGGTAGCCAGTATAGTTGCCACCTGTATAGGCTAGCTAGGTGCCCCGAATACAGGTTAGATAAGTAAGTGCCCCCAGTATAGGTTAGATAGGTAGGTGCCCCCCAGTATAGGTTAGATTAGGTAGCTGGCCCCAGTATAGGTTAGATGAGGTAGCTGCCCCCCAGTATAGGTTAGATGAGGTAGGTGCCCCCCAGTATAAGGTTAGATGAGGTAGCTGCCCCCCAGTATAGGTTAGATAGATAGCTGCCCCCCAGTATAGGTTAGATTAGGTAGCTGCCCCCCAGGATAGGTTAGGTAGTTGCCCCCCACAAGATAGATTAGGTAGCTGCCCCCCCCAGGATAGGTTAGGTAGCTGCCCCCCCAGGGTAGGTTATATCAGGTAGCTGCCCCCCCCCAGGATAGGTTAGGTAGGTAGCTGCCCCCCAGGATAGGTTAGGTAGGTAGCTGCCCCCCCCAGGATAGGTTAGATTAGGTAGCTGCCCCCCAGGATAGGTTAGGTAGGTAGGTGCCCCCCCCCAGTATAGGTTAGGTAGGTAGCTGCCCCTCCAGGATAGGTGAGGTAGGTAGCTCAGCTGCCCCCCAGGATAGGTTAGGTAGGTAGCTTCCCCCAGGATAGGTTAGATTAGGTAGCTGCCCCCCCAGGATAGCTTAGGTAGGTAGCTGCCCCCCCCCCCCCAGGATAGGTTAAGTAGGTAGCGCCCCCCCCCCAGGATAGATTAGGTAGCTGCCCCCCCCAGGATAGGTTAGGTAGCTGCCCCCCCCCCAGGATAGATTAGGTAGCTGCCCCCCCCCCCCCCAGGATAGATTAGGTAGCTGCCCCCCAGGATAGATTAGGTAGCTGCCCCCCCCCCAGGATAGGTTAGGTAGGTAGCTGCCCCCCAGGATAGGATAGGTAGGTAGCTGCCCCCCAGGATAGGATAGGTAGGTAGCTGCCCCCCAGGATAGGATAGGGTAGGTAGGTAGGTGCTGTATACGGAGGGGGGAGCCGCAGCCGCGGGAAGGGCAGCCCGACCTCTCCCTCCCTTCCTCTCCCCGGGCCCCCCCCTCTCAGATGCAGAGTGAGCGGCGCACGGAAGCGCTGTAGGCAGAACTCACCTCCGTCCCTGCGTCGATGATCTCCTCCCACTGTATAGATGTTGTTACACACTGCTTCCTGTTTAGCCGGAAGCAGTGTGTATCAGCATCTATACAACGGGAGGAGATCAGCGGCGCTTGGAACGCAGGGACGGAGGTGAGTTCTGCCTACAGCGCTTCCGTGCGCCACTCACTCTGTATCTGAGGGGGGGGGCCCGGGGAGAGGAAGGGAGGGGGAGGTTGGGCTGCCCTCCCCGCGGCTGCGGCTCCCCCCTCCCAATAGTGCGCACGGTCGGCACTCCAAACAGACATGGGCCCCCCGGGCCCCTCCCCCGCCTCTTCAGGAGCCGGGCCCGGTTGCGACCGCAGGCCCTACGCCACTGCAGAAGAGTTATTAAAGACAGGAGTTAAGCTTAGTGAATTGAGGCCAATGGTTATTTAGCAAGAATTTGTGAATCAGTTTTGCGAAACTGACACTTTTTAAAATGATCATTAATAGAAGTGAAATATTTGTAAAGTAAAGTAAAACGTTGATAAATCACCTCTTTCAATTGATATATTAAAGGACAACTATTGCAAAAAATGTAAAATGTAAAATACAAACTGTACAAATGAAGTGTAGATTTTCTCACTATACTGTATATTACCTTTTTACTATGTCGGTATCACTAGTGAAAATCTGACACATCTGACAGGTGTTGGACTAGTCCATCTCTTCATGTGGAATTCTCAGGTATTTCTTTATTTACAAACGCATTTACTGAATGACAGTTGTCTAGTCCAACTGCCACAATAGCATGCAATCTAGTAGGGAGACTGGCCAGCATAATTGTATAGATTCTTTCCATGGTGGGGGTGATTTTGTAAATCACCAAGGTAATTCCCCATGGGAAGATGGATTCGTCCAAAATCTATCAGAACTGTCAGGTTTTTATTACTTACTGTAAGTGACTGCAACACACCAAAAAAGTAATTTGTAGTGCATTTTACCATAGTAGAAATGTATATTTTATATCTATCTATTTATCTATCTATCTTGCATTTTACAATATATAATTATTAATGATAGCGATGTTTCAAGAGCTGAAATTGAACTAAAGATTGTGCTTACGTTTTTACTTTAATTTACGATCATTTTACTACTGTGATTTAGGATTGTTTATATGGAAAAGCCTCGTTCTCACCTAACACACCTTACATGGCAAGATTGGGCAGTGTTTACTAGAAAGGCTATATTAACTAGCTTTTCAGTGTCCAGCAATGTAGAATGTAGGAGAAACAGATATTAATCAGCCTCATGGCTAATTGCTGTTTTGGCTGTTACACGCCAAGAATACAGCAAATTTATTCACAACTCAAATTGCAAACACAGGATGTAATAAGACTGTTGCTACTAAAATACTGCACACCCTGTAGTTATAGCCGGTAATGCATCTTACCTAATAGATATACACATAATAGACTGTTGTTGCTAAATACACATTCCAACACTGATCTTGCGAGAATTTCTCTAAGTGAGATTGGGTCCAATTTTGATGCAAGTCAGAACATGAAAAGTTTGTTTACTCATCCTAATGGGGGTAAACATGGTATTTACAGTAAAAAAAAATTGTTGTAGTTAATTTTGAATCAAATGTTAAGAAAATCTAAAACCTTTACAATACTGACCCACAAATCATGCTTTGGCATTGTGTCGCATTAATTGCATCTGATTGCTGCAAAAGAAAAAGTTTAAAAAAATCAGTTGCATTATAAAAGTCTCTCACTAATGAAGGCAGCAGGGATCGCACCCCAATGCTGACTGGCTAATCAAAATTGCTTTACTGAAGGCCAGCCTTTACTGTATATACACAAACTGTTGACATGTGTGACTGAGGAATACATCTTAATTAGGGAAACTGGTCTGCATCCTTTGAGAGACACCCTGGTATGCCAGTAGTAATGACTACATTTATAGCATCTACTAATCTGGACACTATGGGATTAATGATTTGGTGAGATGAATCCACCTCTGCATTGGATTAGACCAGGCATGGGCAAACTCGGCCCTCCAGCTTTTACGGAACTACAAGTCCCACAATGCATTTGCCTTTATGAGTCATGACTGTGGCAGTCAGACTTCTGCAATGCATTCTGGGGCTTGTAGTTCCTTAACAGCTGGAGGGCCAAGTTTGCCCATGCCTGGATTAGACCCAGTAAAAGGCTGGCTGATTCATGTAGTAGTGTGCTCTGTACAGATTCTATTTGAGCCCTAGTGTGCTTGACTGCAGTGCACTTTGAGAAGCTTTATGGAAAGTGATAAAGGAAGAGGAAGTTGTACAACAACATCTTCCAGTGAGAGGAAGAAGGGTAGCCAAAACAACAACAACAATGCATCAAGCTATTCTCACTGGCTTGCGGGTTTAAACATGAACAACTGTGGGCAATGACTATGCCTGTTCACCAAACCCTTTCTATCTTGGGTTTCTTTTATAAGTTCTGTCAAAATCAGGTGCATAAATAACCATATGAAGATCCACCCCCAGTTAGTTGAAGGCCTACTTGTACAAGAGGATTGTCCAGGGCCTAGAACGTACAGAACATGGCATATAGGTGCTGTCCCATCAAGCTGCAAATTGTAAAGGGTTTTCAGAAGACCCAGCGGGGTGGTGACCAACAGTGGTGCCCACTTTTCCATACAGCTGACCTATCTACAGATTTTGCTGAATTAGATAATCATCTCATGTATGCATATTTCCTGTAGAGACCACTGGCTAATTGGTATTGAAGTCAATGGAGAATCTTTGGTGGCTTGCTTTGCCCACTGGAGGTCAGGTACAGTGACCAAATGCTTCAAAATATGTTGCTGTTTACAAATGGGAAAAATGTGTACAGCTACAGAGGCATTTCATTTTATTTGGCTTAGAGGGCAACAGGGGAAACATCCAAATTATATGACCCACAGCATTGTGGAGTCCCTTAAAGGGCACCAGAAGAGTGCTCAACAATAAATATCAAGTATTTCACTTTTAATATTAATGAAGAATTGGCTATTAAAGGTTTACCAAACTTGCTCACCCGTAAATTAGTAAAGTGCCTGAAGCCCCCCCCCCCACCCAAGACCACCATAGCAATTTTGCCCAAAAGCAATCATTGAGCAACACAGTTGGGGAATGGCCACAGGTTTGGGGGTTGGTTCGGCATGGCGCTTTGGACAAAACTTCCACAGTGGTCTTGCTGATGGGCTAGCATGGTTTCAGACTCTTTTTAATTGCTGATTCTTCATTAATATTAAATCTGAAACACTTAAAGAGAACCCGAGGTTTGTTTAAAGAATGTGCACCATGCGCATACACCAGCATAAGCTGTGTGCATGCTGACAAACATACAGGGGAAGGAGGGAGTGCACCAAATTGGACCCTAGCCACAGGGGTCAATGATAAGAATAAACATACATATATCCAGGCCTCTAGTTAGGACATTAAATAAATTATTAGGGAAAGGGAGGTGCTGAAGGGGTGTGGCTAGAAACAGCAAAAATCAATTAACTCTTCGCACTCTCACATGCAAATGTTCAGACAAATGCATTCACAGATTTACTCATCCAGGCACAACTGTTATCCCTAAGCCTGTATGTTTGTCAGCATGCACACAGCTTATGCTGGTGTATGCGCATGGTGCACATGGACACATAACGTTAGCTCCCTTGTGCGATTGGTAAGATGCACTGTCTTTCCCAGGAGAGGAAGTTAGGATGTGTGCTCCTAATCCATTGATAGGTTTGATGCAATGAATGTGTTTGCATGTCTGCACTATGCATGTTACAGGGCCAGAGTTAGGACACCTATGTTTACCTGGGTACTTCTACGCAGTATAGGTGACTAAGCATAAGAATGCATTCTTCTGTGAACTAAAACCCTGGCTTTTAATTTAGCTGTAGGGATAACAGTTGTGCCTGGATGAGTAAATCTGTGAATGCATTTGTTTGAACATTTGCATGTGAGAGTGCGAAGGGTTAATTAATTTTTGCTGTTTCTAGCCACACCCCTTCAGCACCTCCCTTTCCCTAATAATTTATTTAATGTCCTAACTAGAGGCGATGTGCCTGGATATATGTATGTTTATTGTTAGCATGCTTCGGGTGCTCTTTAAGCTACCCAACAAAGCTGTCGACCAGTGGCGGACACAGCCAGCAGTGGGCCCCTGTGCAAAATTGTAATTGTGGGCCCCCTACGACCTGCGGCGCGCGTAGTGTGCCGCGGCAAAATATGGGCGTGGCTACAACCTAAAATAGGTGTGGATAGAACCTGCAAAAAATGGGCGTGGCAATGACTGGACGAGGGCGGAGCTAACTGTAACTTAAAGCGAACCCGGGGTGAGGGTTTATTTCCTTTTAAACAATACTAGTTGCCTGGCGGCCCTGCTGATCTATTTGGCTGCAGTAATAAACTGAATTACACCAGCAACAAGCATGCAGCTAATCTTCTCAGTTCTGACAATATTGTCAGAAACCCCTGACCTGCTGCATGCTTGTTCAGGGTCTATGGTTGAAAGAATAAGAGGCAGAGGACCAGCACGGCAGCCAGGCAACTGGTATTGCTTAAAAGGAGAGAAATATGGCAGCCTCAAGATTATTCTCACCTCAGGTTCCCTTGAAAAGTGCAACGCAAAGACAGTGGGCCCAAGTTTTGGTGACCCTTTCCCCAGAAAATTCACTTAATTGTGCAGGTTTTCTCAAGAAAATACACATCATGTCGGCAGATATGCCCAGAAAATACGTGAAATCATGTCGCCAGATATGCCCAGAAAATACGTGCAATCATTTCGGCAGATATGCCCAGAAAATACATGCAATCAAGTCGTCAGATATGCCCAGAAAATACGTGCAATCATGTCGGCAGATATGCCCAGAAAATACGTGCAATCAAGTCGGCAGATATGCCCAGAAAATACGTGCAATCAAGTCGGCAGATATGCCCAGAAAATACGTGCAATCATGTCGGCAGATATGCCCAGAAAATACGTGCAATCATGTCGGCAGATATGCCCAGAAAATACGTGCACTCATGTCGGCAGATATGCCCAGAAAATACGTGCAATCATGTCGGCAGATATGCCCAGAAAATACGTGCAATCAAGTCGGCAGATATGCCCAGAAAATACGTGCAATCAAGTCGGCAGATATGCCCAGAAAATACGTGCAATCATGTCGGCAGATATGCCCAGAAAATACGTGCAATCAAGTCGGCAGATATGCCCAGAAAATACGTGCAATCAAGTCGGCAGATATGCCCAGAAAATACGTGCAATCATGTCGGCAGATATGCCCAGAAAATACATGCAATCATGTCGGCAGATTTGCGCAGAAAATACATGCAATCATGTCGGCAGATATGCCCAGAAAATACGTGCAATCATGTCGGCAGATATGCCCAGAAAATACATGCAATCAAGTCGGCAGATATGCCCAGAAAATACGTGCAATCATGTCGGCAGATAAGCGCAGAAAATACATGCAATCATGTGGCAGACCTACCCAAAACATACACCTGCTAATATAAATGAAAAAACAAAAACATTTACTCACCTGCCGCAGCAGACCTCCTGTCCCAGCCTCCATCCGGCGCGCAGCTCCCATGGGTGGTTGGGTGGATAGGTAGCCTGAGTGGGTGGGTGGGTTGTTAGCCTGGTGGGTGGGTGGGTAGGTAGCCTGGTGGGTAGTCCTGGTGGGTGGGTGGGTGGGTAGATAGGTAGCCTGGTGGGTGGGTGGGTAGGTAGGTAGGCAGCCTGGTGGATGGGTAGCCGGGTGGGTGGGTAGGTAGCCTGGTGGGTGGGTTGGTAACTAGCCCGGTAGGTAGCCAGTGAGTGGTTAGGTAGGTAGCCGGGTGGGTAGGTAGGTAGGTAGCCGGGTGGGTAGGTAGCCGGGTGGGTGGTTAGGTAAGTAGCCGGGTGGGTAGGTAGGTAGGAAGCCTGGTGGGTGGGTAGGTAGCCGGGTGGGTAGGTAGGAAGCCTGGTGGGTGGGTAGGAAGCCGGGTGGGTAGGTGGTTAGGTAGCCGGGTGGGTGGGTAGGTAGGTAGCCGGGTGGGTAGGTAGCCTGGTGGGTGGGTAGGTAGCCGGGTGGGTAGGTGGTTAGGTAGCCGGGTGGGTAGGTAGCCTGGTGGGTGGGTAGGTAGCCGGGTGGGTGGTTAGGTAGTCGGGTGGGTGGTTAGGTAGGAAGCCTGGTGGGTGGGTAGGTAGCCGGGTAGGTAGGTAGGAAGCCTGGTGGGTAGGTAGGTAGTCGGGTGGGTAGGTGGTTAGGTAGCCGGGTGGGTAGGTGGTTAGGTAGCCAGGTGGGTAGGCAGGTAGCCCTTTGAGTGGCTATCTGGGTGGGGGGCCCGACTCCTATCCTCCCTCCCTCCCTCCCTTCCTTCCTCACCTCGGGGGGCCCCCCTCCCGATATGCGCGGCGGGAGAGCGGCAAATACAGGAAGTCTTCAGGGCTCCAGGCAGACGCTAGAGGCTCAGCCGCTTGGTCTCCAATATGTCTCCAACTCTGTTGACATATTGGAGACCAAGCGGCTGAGCCTCTAGCGCATGCCTGGAGACCCGGAGACATGCTCTATTTGCCGCTCTCCCGCCGCGCATACCGGGAGGGGGGCCCCCTGAGGTGAGGGAGGGAGGATAGGAGTCGGGGCTCCCCGGGGGAAAAAAAAAATAAAAAAAAAATATATATAAAAAAAAAATACTTAATGGGCCCCTGAAGAAACGGAACTTCAGGGGCCCTCGTGCGGCGGCACAGCCTGCACGGCCGTATGTCCGCCACTGCTGTCGACTTGGTCTCCCAATTCCTCAGATGTCGATCCAATTGTGGGATGTGCTAAGAAAATAATTGCAATCCAAGGAGTTCCCACCTCTCAGCTTACAGGACTTAAAGAGTCTGCTGCTTGGTACCACATTCTACTGGAGACCTTCAAAGTTCTTGTGCAGTCCTCAATGGGTCAAAGCTATTTTAATGACACCAATGAAACATACACACTTTTACGCAGGTGGTTTACATGTTTTAGCTGATCGGTGTAGAATATCATTCTTTATTTTATTTTTTTTAAACTACACCTTAAACTCAAGAACTCAACTTTGCAGGTATCATTAGAAGGTGGAGCATTGGTTGTCTTCTAATAGCAGTAGAGTATTGTATCGTGTTAGCCATCAGTAAAAGCAGGAAGTTTTGAATCAAGATCATACCATTTATTGGCTAACTTTCTGCTTTTAGTTGTCTTTAAGATTTTGTGTCATTTACCTTATTTTTATGGTGAAGAAAATCTGACTGGGCCTTTGAATCAAATGAAATATATATTACCTAGCACAACTACCAAGATGCATGCTGGGAGATTTACTGCAGCCAACCAGGCCTTTATACCACTACAAGTAGAGAATTATTATTCTGGGCAATATTACTAATATATATAGATATTTATTTTACTATTTCAGTGTTCTCTTTTGCAACCATGCTTCTATTATGTTCTCTCTCCTTTTTGTGCTTTAGGTAAATTATCATTTTTTTTAACTGGTTCGGGACTGGCCATAGTTAAACCTACACTGCACTTGTGGATGCCTAAGCCCGATGCGGTGTTTTTACTAGGGTCATGAGCCACTTTCATTGGCTCCTGACCACTTGATCACTGTGAGCCAAAGTGAACAGGAAGTGAAAAAATTAAAGAAAAAAAGGCTTTGGTCTTTTAATGGACTCCCGATGCGAACTCTTCCAGTGTCCACGTCTTAGGGCGTGTACTATGCCTGTGCACTACTACTACGCAGGCGCAATAGGCACCAGATGATGTGTAATATGTGGGCATGAGTGGCCGCACAGGAGAGCTGACCCCACTGGTGGATCGCAATCATCACTAGTGGCCAGTGGGGATACCAAGGGGGACCGGGCTGCGTCGAGGGACTGAGATGGCTGCTAGGTGCTGGAAGAAGCCCCATGTGAATAAAAATAAATTTTAAGAGTTTGCCTTGGGAGTTCTTTAACTATTTTAGCCTTTTGGATGTTTCTAATACATCCAAAAGGCTGCTGCTGCAGTGCTGCGTGCTCCCGAGCACGATCACGTGAGCCCGTGCGTTCCCCGTGCTGCCGCCCATTAGCCCAGAGATCAATGAATGGGAACATAGTTCCCAATTATTAATCTAAGTTCCCGTTACAAAGACCAATGCCTTCTTTGAGAAGCCGCAATCTTTCTGAAGTAAAAAATGTTTCCTGTCCTCCCTATACTTCCTGGAAGTGAGTGCTCCTCTCGCTTCCAGGACTAAAAAAAAAAATTGACTTTGGCCACCTTGTGGCCAAATAGTAAAACTACATCTACATACATTTTTTTTAATTAAATAAACACACATTATTACATTTAAAATTAACTATTTACCTCCCACACAAAAAATTACCCAAATAAAATGTTCAATACAAAAAAAAAATTACAAAAAAAACAAAACAAAAACATAAATAGTTACCTAAGGGTCTGAACTTTTTTTAATATGCATGTGAAGAGGGTATATTACAAATATGTTTTAAATTATAAGCTTGTAAATAGTGATGGACGCAAAACTGAAAAAATGCACCTTTATTTCCAAATAAAATATTGGCGCCATACATTGTGATAGGGACATAATTTAAATGGTGTAATAACCGGGTCAAATGGGCAAACAAAGTACATAGGTGTTATTTATTATGGTAGCATGTATTATTTTAAAGCTATAATGGCCAAAAACTGAGAAATAACCGGGTCAAATGGGCAAACAAAATACATAGGTTTTATTTATTATGGTAGCATGTATTATTTCAAAGCTATAATGGCCAAAAACTGAGAAATAATGATTTTTTCCATTTTTTCTTAATATTCCCATTTAAAATGCATTTAGAAAAAAATAAGTCTTAGCAAAATGTACCACCCAAAGAAAGCCAAATTAGTTTCAGAAAAAAACAAGATATAGATCAATTCATTTAGATAAGTAGTGATAAAGTTATTGGTGAATCAATGGGAGTTGAAAATTGCTCGGATGTATAAGGTAAAAAACGACTGAAGAGTAAAGTGGTTAAGGAGCCAGAGTTGCGCGGCCCAGAATCGGTTAATATTGTAAAAATCTTTTCATTTGTTCATGATGTAAGGTAATACACTAATGCTTAAAAATGTGTTTCACTATTCACCCATCGGGGTCGGTCGATGATTGTTTGTGGCTGGAGAAGACCGGAGCTGTGGCGAGAAACACAAATCACTTCTAGGAGCTGGAAGAAGCTGCAGGTAAGTAAAGATGGATTTATTTACTCAACTCGGATATCCTTTAACCATCTCTAGAGTAACAGGTTTTTATTATGTTTATTATGTTGCTTTCGGTTATTTTTGTTGATACATTATGTAAACTACCCATCGGATTGAAGTGATTTTTTTTTGTTGTGTAGCTCAGTAAGCCAACAAATTATCTTGGCATGCCAAACTTTTTAATCCACTGGGCAGCACAACAGCAGACAGTACATCATGCTATAAAAGTCAGGTCTGTTTAATTATTAGCGGTTTAAGACAGTAAAAATACATTGGGTAATCACGGTGCACTTAATGCTCACATAATGGAACAATGAATGGCGAATGTTTGAATTATGTAAATTTAAACTGTATGCACTTATTTATCTTTTATGTTAATTGTTTGAACTTTTACTAATGTAAACTACTGTAATTTTAAATAAATCTAATAGGAAACTTTCAATGGTGTCAAAAATCCAGTGTAAATTTACTTTGCAAATAGGCTTTGAAGGCATGGCTTGTGCTGCAAATCTTAAAGTGTCCACTGTAATATGTACAGCATCATTCCTAGCACACTCATTCTCATCAAATGAAATTACAATTATTCTGATTGTGCTTGGCAAAACAGCATAATGCCATACGGTGCAAGTGTAAAGAGTAAACTAATAGTTCACTCTAGCCCTAGTTCACAATACAAAACGCAATTGCTAAGAACTTAGCGATTGCAATTTTGCAAAGTGATTTCAGAGCAATTTTTAAAGAAATGTTACGTTCCTTTAAGAAGAATCGTTCTTCTTTTAAAACCATTAAAGTGACACTTAAAGGAATCATCAGGCAAAAAACAAAAAACAAAAGAGTTTCACTTACCTGGGGCTTCTACTAGCCCCATGCAGCCATCCTATGCCCTCGCAGTCACTTACTGCTGCTCCAGCTCGTTTTTGCCGACCTCGGGGTCAGCAGCCCGCATTGCGTACATTTTTACGCATTTCCGCTGGTGCAGGATCATTAACACATACATTTTTACGCGTTAGTGGTGCAACGCATAAAAATTAAGCATTGCACCACTGACGATTCCTTTAAGTCATGCAAAAAAAGAAATGTGTTTTACTCACCTGGGGCTACTACCAGCCCCCTGCAGCCATTCTGTGCCCTCGTAGTCTCAATCAGATGCTCCTGTCCCCCGCCGGCAGCCACTTTTGTTTTCGGCAACAGGCCCGACAGGCCTGGGAACGCGAGTGATTCTTTGCGTTCCCGGCCGCAATAGCAGTATAGAGGGCGCTATTGCGGCCAGGAAAGCGAAGAATCACTCGCGTTTCCAGGCCTGTCGGGCCTGTTGCCGAAAACGGAAGTGGCTGCCGTCAGGGGACATGAGCATCAGATCGAGACTACGAGGGCACAGGATGGCTGCAGGGGGCTGGAAGAAGCCCCAGGTGAGTAAAACTAATTTTGTTTTCTGATGATCCCTTTAAAGTTTATTGCACAAAAAGGAAAATGTTTTGTTCATGCAGTAGTGCCATACATTAACCAGGGTAGTCACACCACAGTAAACAATATACAAGTCAAAAGGAGAAACATCAAATAGGACATGGAGTATTAAAGATATATCAACATACACATGTTGTACAGTTCCCAGATACAGGTACAATCCCAAATACAGCCGGGTGTTGGAGGGGGTAGCAAATTACATATTTTAGCTGAAAGTAGCGCATCTATATATTTACCTAGTTCTATTTCAATGACTGTATAGTTAAGGATATCTATTTAGTGCACTACAACAGTAATAATAGTCAAGAAAAATTGCTCCAAAATTGGTACAGGCAGAAAGTTTTTTATTCTCTCAAAATCGAAACACTGCAGTGAGAACACCCTCACAGGATGACACTGCTGTAGCGCTTTGCCATTCATATGCAATCGGAGCGCAGTAGCTCACAGTGTGAACCAACCCTTACCATCAGGGTCGGATTTACCATAAGGCGCTGTAGGCACATGCCTATAGGCGCCAGATGATGGAAAGGCGGCTCAATCACCTCCCCTAGTGCCTCCATCCTTCCTTATGTAGAGTCTCGAGTTGATTGTAAATGAGGTTACTCACCCAACTCTCGGCATTCCACTGATGAGATCTCCCTTCAGTAGGGGGCACCTCTAGTTACTTAATATTGAGGGTATTTCTGGCTACCTAATGCTAAGGGACCCCAGTAGCTATCTATGACGAGTAAGGGAAGTAAGGGAGGAGTGACAGCTGGGCCAGCCAGCACACTTGCGGTGCAGTTTGGCAGTGGTTTGTAGGTTCATGGAGGACAGAGTCTAGAGTGCCTGGACATCTGTGCCTATAGGCTCCTATGATGTAAATCTGGGACTGCTTAGCATGCCTTCTATGCAGACCTGTTATAAAAGATATTAGCTGTGATTCACTAAATTGTACAGTGCTCAGACAGCACGCATAACATTCATCCAGCATTTTCCCAAATGGCATAACTCAAGTTATATACACAAAGTGTAAATTAATGTGCGTTTCTGGCTGACCCAGCGAGCAAAAAGCTGACCAAGTCACCCTGAAATGTCTGTTATACCTGCATCGTACATGAGTTACACTATAAGTGTCACTTGAGTTATGCCGCAGAAGTTTGGGTGCCTCTATATGCGCCCATAGAAATTACTGCTATACGGGGAAATTTGGGCACTGGAGGCACCTGATAAAACACCAGCTATGCAAATTGCAGCCACAAATAGTGGGCATTGAGCCTGCTATTTGTAGCCGCAGTTTGAATAGTCCCAGTGCCTACTATTTCATCAGGCCCCTTTGGCACCCAAATTTCCCCCAATAGCTGTAATTTGTATGGCAATCAATGGTGGCACCCAAAACTAATAGCAGGGCACACAGTCCTTTGGGAACTTAGATAAGTCAATTATTGTGTTAGTTTATATATGTCACTGGCAGTGTATAGACAAATATTGTATTAGTTTTCACTGTACCAATATGGTAGCAAAAAGAGATTCTGAGGCTTTGTTCAGATCTTGCACGTTGCTATTTTGTGTAAAGCGCTTTTCAAAACGCTTTTGCAGAGCGATTTGATTTTTCACTTCTTGACACAAGTCAGAAAGTGAACTCTTTGATCAGGAAAAGAATAAATACAATGTATTTATTCTTAAAAGCGCTGGGGAAATCACTATACCAAGCACTTTTTTTAAGCGTTTTGCAATTTCCCTATACCTGCCATTATAGGGAAATCACCTCAAAAATGATACAGGCAGTACTTTGGTGAGCAGATCGGAGTCGAGCCGCTCAGATGTGAACACTCTCATAGGGAATCATTGCAAAAGCGCTTTTAGGACGATTTTCAAAATCGCTGGCGCTAAAAAAAGCCAAAAACTCCCTAGGTGTGAACAAGCCCTGAGTAATGACTGCAAAAGGTCAACTTTTCTTGTCTATGAGGAAAAAAAAAAACATCTGCAGAGCGGGGTCATCATACTTGTCTTGACTAGTAAGTCTCCCTCTCCCGCTCCCCTTCTTTTCCTCTAAACCAGGGGAGTCAAACTCAAACACAAAGTGGGCCAAAATTGTACACTGGGGCCTAGTCGTGGGCCAAAATTGTACACTGGGGCCTAGTCGTGGGCCAAAATTGTACACTGGGGCCTAGTCGCGGGCCAAAATTGTACACTGGGGCCTAGAAGCGGGCCAAAATTGTACACTGGGGCTGAGTCGCGGGCCAACCTCAATGTCTACTGGCCACTTACCTTCCTTATAAAGTTCTCTGCTGTCTAGAGGTCCTCCCTCCCTATACAGTTCCCTGGTGTCTAGAGACGCCCAGACTCCCCTATACTGTTCCCTAGTGTTAAGTGCTTTCCCCCTTCCCCCCCATATGGCTTGCCTGGTGTTCTAGGGCTTCACCTCCAATACAGCTTCCCTGGTGGTCTAGAGTGGGCCAAACATAATGCAAAGTAGGCAAACCACTTGAGGGCCAAATTTAATGGCTCTGAGGGCCAAATTTGGCCCTCGGGCTGGAGTTTGACATGAATGCTCTAAACCCTTCTTCTAATTTGGAGCTGCAATTAGATGTTGAGTTAGTTTTCCAGGATATTCCATGCTTTCCTTTCTGCCTCTTATGCTTATGGTAACCTTGTCAATCAAAGCAGCTCCCTCTACTTTCCCATAGTACGTATGACCAGACGGGGCAGCATGTGGCTGAAGAAATGCATCTGGCAGATCTTTACTAATGCCCCAGGGCCTTCAGTGCTGGTCATCTTGCCACTTCTGTACATTAGTAGCAGCCCTGTCAATTAAAGACACTCCCCCATACTTTCCCAAACTTCCTATTCATAAGAGGCAGGAGTGTAGAGAGGTGAACATGTAGTGTCCCCCCTACATGTGTATTCTCATACTACGCACGCATGTTCATGAACAGACACTGTGTCCCACACATAGGAAGACACACTATACAAGTGCCTCTAGTAAGGCTCCTTCTCATAGCTCTTATTCTTCCTGCTAAACTCTTCCCTTCAGTGGCATAACTACAATTCATGGCCCCCCCAGATAAACTTTGATGCCCTCCCAAGTCAGCATCCCTTCTCTTGCATCCTCTTGATGCCCTTCACATCCTTGGGAACCATCTGACAAGGGTCATAAAACAAGTGTGCGAAACCTTTAAAGGATACCACAACTGACATGTGGCATAATGAGATAGACATGGGTATGTACAGTGCCTAGCACACAAATAACTATGCTGTGTTCCTTTTTTTCTTTCTCTGCCTGAAAGAGGTAAATATCAGGTATGTAAGTGGCTGACTCAGTCCTGACTCAGACAGGAAGTGACTACAGTGTGACCCTCACTGATAAGAATTTCCCCCTTTTTTATCTCTTTCTTGCTCTCAGAAGCCATTTTCTTCTAGGAAAGTGTTTTATAGTTGGAATTTCTTATCAGTGAAGGTCACACTGTAGTTACTTCCTGTCTGAGTCAGGACTGAGTCAGCCACTTACATACCTGATATTTACCTCTTTCAGGCAGAGAAAGAAAAAAAGGAACACAGCATAGTTATTTGTGTGCTAGGCACTGTACATACCCATGTCTACTCCGCTCTGGTTACACCCCTGCTTCCTTCAGTGCTGCAGTGCATTATAAGATAATGTCTCGGGGTCTTCAGGGGGCTAAACAAGTTGCAGAAAGAGCACCAACCTGATGAGCCAGGCTTCACTTCTTGCACTCTCTACCTATTCCAGTGTATACAATTCTTAATTTTATTTTAAAAACAATGATCGTGTGACAGTGATCTATTGAATGTTAGGCATTAGAAATACCCTTTTCTGCCACTCTGCAAGGAATATGTGGCTTCCCATAGGTGAGCAACAATACCACTATCATATGACTGTTGTGATGTGAGCGGTCACATTCTGGAATACCGCTAGAAATTGAATGCAGTTTTCTGGGCAAATTTGGACAGAGGCGCCAAGCAGGTTAAAATGATCTAAAAACAACTAAAAAGGAGGAGTACAGGTGGACTTACCTCCTGAAATGATGGACAATCGAGATTGTTCAAATCGCAAATAACAATTTATTTTGGCACTCCGCAACGCGTTTCGCAGGTATAACCCGCTTCATCAGGCAAGGAGTGCAAGCTCAAAAAGGTCCAATAGTGGCAATGCGCCTCTGCCACTATTGGACCTTTTTGAGCTTGCACTCCTTGCCTGATGAAGCGGGTTATACCTGGGAAACGCGTTGCGGAGTGCCAAAATAAATTGTTATTTGCGATTTGAACAATCTCGATTGTCCATCATTTCAGGAGGTAAGTCCACCTGTACTCCTCCTTTTTAGTCGTTTTTAGATCATTTTAACCTGCCTGGCGCCTCTGTCCAAATTTGCACAGTATATAGTCCACCTTGGGTGGAGGGGACTGTCCCCTTCTTTCTATCTACAGAGAGCGACTTCTTAAACCTGAGTGGGGTCAGGTTCTAATGCTCCCCACCTGCATTTCAAGTGGTTGCCTATGTGGTAACCCGTGTTTGTGAGTATATCCACATCTGTTAATTATTTCGCCAACAATTGTTAGACTTACTGCACCAAATTGGGCTCTCGGTTTTTCTTTTTGTTTCAAGTGCCGCAGTTTTCTGGATCAGTGAGTCTGTAGCAGTGGCAGAGGTAGCGGTGGAGTTTGGCTATAGTATAGTGAATCTCTAGGTAGAGGCACACATACAGGGCCGAGCCTGGGCGGGTGCTGCGGGTGCAAGGCACCCAGGTGCCTGCCTCTGAGAGGCGCCGCCCGGCCGCCGCTCTCCCCCTGTGGCCGAAGCTCCCTCCCTCTAGCCGCCGGCGCCGCCGCATCAGACCTCGATCAGGCAGGCGGGCGCTAGGACCTAGCACGCCGCACTGATATGCAGAAGTGACATCACTTCCGCATATAGAGCGGGTGCGTCTGGCGCCCTCTTACTGGTCGGGTCGCCCTCTGATTGAGGTCTGAAGCTGCTGCAAGGTGAGGGGGGAGCGGCGGCAGCGGCGAGAGGAGAGGGGAGAGGAGGGGAGGGGGGTGCTCCTGTCACTAACTACCTAAATGGGGACCCTATACCCCCTGGCTACATAGACTGGGCACATATACCCCCTGGCTACATAGACTGGGCACATATACCCCCTGGCTACATAGACTGGGCACATATACCCCCTGGCTACATAGACTGGGCACATATACCCCCTGGCTACATAGACTGGGCACATATACCCCCTGGCTACATAGACTGGGCACATATACCCCCTGGCTACATATGCTGGACACATATACCCCCTGGCTACATATGCTGGGCACATATACCCCTGCCTACATATGCTGGGCAAATATACCCTGCCTACATATGCTGGGCACATATACCCCTGCCTACATATGCTGGGACATATACCTCTGCCTACATATACTGGGACATACACACCTGCCTACATATACTGGGGACATATACCCCTGCCTATATATACTGTGAACATATATCCCTGGCTATATATTCTGGGGACACTGGCTGTTTGTCATTATGTACATTTACTGGTGAAAATTTGTCTCTTATTATGTGCATTTGCTGGTGAAAATCTGTCTCTTATTATGTGCATTTGCTGGTGAAAATCTGTCTCTTATTATGTGCATTTGCTGGTGAAAATCTGTCTCTTATTATGTGCATTTGCTGGTGAAAATCTGTCTCTTGTTATGTGCATTTACTGGTGAAAAGCGGTCTCTTGTTGCGTGCATTTACTGGTAAAAAGCGGTCTCTTGTTATGTGCATTTACTGGTGAAAAGTGGTCTCTTGTTATGTGCATTTACTGGTGAAAAGCGGTCTCTTGTTATGTGCATTTACATGGGGAAAAGCTGTCTCTTGTTATGTGCATTTACATGGGGAAAAGCTGTCTCTTGTTCTGTGCATTTACATGGGGAAAAGCTGTCTCTTATGTGCATTTAGTGGGAAAGTTTTGTCAGTAAGAATAATCTTTTATTTTTAGGTATTTGTCAGTAAAAAATAACGTGAAAGGTTGGCAACACTGGCAGGCTGCGTGGCGCAACGGGAAAGATACAGGCAGCCCACCTTGGGCTTGGCAGGGGGGAGGAGCCAACATCAGCGAGCGAGAGTAGGGTGGCCGCAGGCAGCCATAAATACGCAGTGTGTGACTGCGTCGCACTCACAGAGCCTCTCAGCCTGAGTCAGTCCAGAGACTAGCAGACTCACAGGAAGCCAAAGCCAGCCAGGAGCAAGCCCATGAAAGAGGGGTAGGAATGGGGTATCACATGCATGCGTAAAGAGGTGGAAGGTGTGGGTGTGATTAGGCAGGACATGGGTGTGGTTATGTGGTTTTAACCACTTCCATAGGCGCCAGAGAAAATCTTGCACCCAGGTGCCAGGCACCCCAGGCTCACCCCAGGCTCACCCCTGCACACATAGCACCAGTGGTGCCTGTAGTGGTGGAGAGGTGACTTCAGCTAGCGGGGGTAGATAGTGGTAGCAGGACTCTGGCTATTGGTGAAGGTAGTGGTGGCATTTTTGTTAGGTTATCAGGGTTCAGCTATTATGTAGGCAGAGGCAGGGACCAGATATCATGAAGCTGAATAGTGAATACCAGATCAGATATGTTCAGGTCTTGGCTTTATTAGTGTTAGGCATATGTAGGGGGTAGGTAGTGTTAGATGCAGGTGGGGGGAGGTAAATGTTAATTATAGGTAGGGGAGAGGTTTAGGATATTCTACTATCGGCAGTATCTCACACCCATTTTATCATGCGCTTTTTTAACATTTACTCTCTGGGAGGGGCGGTGCCCATACAGGGTGATCTGAGCAACATGGTTAGGATAAACATGGCTGTCCAGGTGAGGTTGGAAACATATAACATGTAAAGCTGAGCAGTGTGAGGTGCTTTTTGGGAATTTGGGGAGGGTGGGAAGTACATTCTTAGATTAGGTGTTGGGGGTTTAGTGCAAACAAAAATGATAGAATTAGCTTCCTTGAAAAATGGCTCAGTAGATTTTTAATGGGGTCAGAAAGCAGTAATTATACTTAAAGGCATAAAATATAAAATAATCTTAGTCCTAATCGTAATTGTTAGCTTTTTCAATAGTATTTTTTTTTATTGAATACTGTATATAGCAATGGTATATATTGGATAAATCACTAAAGTTCAGTGGTGTAGCATAAGGGGTTGCAGAGGTAGCGACCGCATCTGGGCCCTTGAGTCAGAGGGGCTCCAAGGGGCCCTTCCTCAAGCACAATATTAGCCTTCTATTGGCCCTGTGCTGGTAATAATCACTTCTATAGATGCGCCATATCAATTGTTATGTATAGAGTGCTGGGGGGGCATGTAAAACTTGCACCGGGGCCCAGAGCTATTTAGCTACGCCACAGCTAAATTTTATGAATAAAAGTAGACAATGTACTGGATGCAAATAAGTATTAAAGAGCATACAGTAAACAACATTAAAAGACAGACGATAATGAGTAACCCAAAAGGTGAGGAGCAGGTGAGGTTCACCTTCAACCTCCTAATTTTGTTTACCATTTGGAACAAGGTCGCTACACATTGGAGGATAATAACACAAAAATTAAGCTATATTTTTAATATGGACCCATAAGGCCTATTCATTCAAACACTAGACTACTCCCAGTCTTCAAACTTTCTTGACCAGGATAGCTAATGACTACCGTAGACCTACAAAGTCAATGAGGAGGGGGGGATCTAAGACATACACTTTAATTAGGGTCTGTTTGTAACTACTACCAAACTACAGAAGCGGAGGTGGAATTGTCACGTAAGGAACTATTTAATCCCAGTTACTTTCTAAATGGTTAGCCTGTAAACCTAAACCTGGATGAGCTCTGGTGAATAGTAATTTAGTAGTTTAGTAAAGTCTATGATACCACGAAGTTGGGTGAAGGTAAGTAAATTGTTAGTGCCCCGATTAGATAATATTAGTGATGATCGTAATCAACAAATTACGATTTTTCTAAATTTCACGTACTGTTCGCAGTTACACTTATACATAATTACGATTTGCAAATTAAATTGATTTCGTGTAGCCATTCATAATTTCGCATAAAATTTCATGAAATTTTACGTAATTTCCTGCGAACTTTAGCAGTGAACAGCAAAGCCCCCATACATGCTATTGAAACCAAAACTGCTACATAAGTTAAGGAGAATCGTGGGTACAAGTCAAAGAAGAATTTTGCAAAAAGACCTTATAGTTTTTGAGAAACTTGTTTTTAAAAATGCAAGTAAAAATGGTTTTTAAACTTAGAAAAATGACAGTTTATAAACCATTTTTCTTTGCATTTTTAAGATCGAGTTTTTCCAAAAACTACAAGGTCTTTTTGTGACATATACCCACTATTAACTGCACGTATGGGGGCTTTGCTATTAACCTCTAAAGTCGCCACAAAATTATGCAAAATTTTGCGAAAATTAAGCGAAATTTTGAGTTACTACTTTTACATACGAAATTAATTACGAATTTCTCTGAAAATTACGATGCATAATTGCAAATTTCGATGAAAATTTCAGCCCACCACTGGATAATATGAGCTGTCTTGCTGCCAGTGGCGTCCCTACCATTGGGCGCAGGGGGGCAGGGCGCCCCGGGGGACTGACACTCAAGGGGGTGTCGTCACCACCCCCAATGGTAGGGGAAGAGCAGCGCTAGAAGGAGGGGTAGGGAACAGTGGCGGGGAGGGGGGACGGATCCCCCTCCTTTACCTGGGTCCCCTCCTTCTGCCTCTCTTCCCCGCTGCTCGCCCGGGACCCCCTAGGTGTTGAACTCCCCGTAGCCCACTGCGGGGACTGTCTCCCGGTGGCAGAGCAGGGTTACGGGAAGATGGCTTCTGAAGCCCTGCACTGGAGACTATTTGTGTCTCCAGTACAGGGCTTCAGGCGTCATCTTCCCGTAGCTCCATACATAGTGATTATTTTCTGGTAAATGCTCCCCACATTGCGATTATTTTCTGGTGAATGCTGCCCACATAACAATTATTTTATGGTGAATGCTGCCCACATAACAATTATTTGATGGTGAATGCTGCCCACGTACCGATTATTTTCTGGTGAATGCTCCCCACATAGCGATTATTTTCTGGTGAATGCTGCACACATAGCGATTATTTTCTGGTGAATGCTCCCCACATAGCGATTATTTTCTGGTGAATGCTGCCCACATAGCAATTATTTTCTGGTGAATGCTCCCCACATAGCGATTATTTTCTGGTAAATGCTGCCCACATAACGATTATTTTCTGTTGAATGCTGCTCACATAACGATTATTTTCTGGTGAATGCTGCCCACATTACTATTATTTTCTGGTGAATGCTGCCCACATTACGATTATTTTCTGGTGAATGCTGCCCACATTACTATTATTTTCTGGTGAATGCTGCCCACATTACTATTATTTTCTGGTGAATGCTGCCCACATTACTATTATTTTCTGGTGAATGCTGCCCACATAACGATTATGATCTGGTGAATGCTGCCCGCATACCGATTATTTTCTGGTGAATGCTGCCCACATAACGATTATTTTTTGGTGAAATGCTGCCCACTTTTACGATTTCTGGTGAAATGCTGCTCTCTTTACGATTATTTGCTGGTGAAATGCTGCCCACTTTACGATTTCTGGTGAAATGCTGCTCTCTTCACGATTATTTTCTGGTGAAATGCTGCTCTCTTTACGATTATTTTATGGTGAAATGCTGCTCTCTTTATGATTATTTTATGGTAAAATTCTGCCCACTTTACGATAAATTTCTGGTGAAATGCTGCCCACTTCACGATTATTTTCTGGTGAAATGCTGCCCACTTTACAATACAGGGAGCACCTATACCTGGCATTACCCACCGTGGCACGCTTAGTATGCCACTGTGAGAAAATGCGGAAAAGCCGCCGCAAGTACTCAGAGTAAGGCAGCTGATTCCGCGTTCAACATGACGGCTTGCGCACAGGGACCTGCATTTACTGGTCTGACGGAACGCGGAGAAACCGCCGCATGCCCAGAGAACCGGGTGGCGGATTCCGTGTCCGACGCGGCGGTTTGCACGCATAGGCCTACTCCTGTCTGTACTGCTGAACGCGGAGAAAACACTGCACGCTCAGACAGCGGTGCGGCGGATTCCGCATTCAAAACAGCAGAGGCAGTACAACACAGCAAAAATCTATTAACCCTTCGCACTCTTGCATGCAAATGTTCAAACAAATACATTCACAGATTCACTCATACAGGCACAACTGTTATCCCTACAGCTAAGTTAAAAGCCGGGGTTTTAGTTCACAGAAGAATGCATTCTTATGCTTAGTCACCTACACTGCGCAGAAGTACCCAGGTAAACATAGGTGTCCTAACTCTGGCCCTGTAACATGCATAGTGCAAACATGCAAACACATTCATTGCATCAAACCTATCAATGAATTAGGAGCACACATCCTGACGTCCTCTCCTGGGACAGACAGTGCATCTTACCAATCGCACAAGGGACCTAACGTTATGTGTCCATGTGTACCATGCACATACACCAGCATAAACTGTGTGCATGCTGACAAACACATACAGGGGAAGGAGGGAGTGCACTAAATTAGACCCTAGCCACAGGGGTCAGTAACAAGAAAAAAATACATATATCCAGGCACATCGCCTCTAGTTAGGACATTAAATAAATTATTAAGGAAAGGCAGGTGCTGAAGGGGGTGTGGCTAGAAAACAGCAAAAATCTATTAACACTTCGCACTCTTGCATGCAAATGTTCAAACAAATGCATTCACAGATTCACTCATCCAGGCACAACTGTTATCCCTACAGCTAAGTTAAAAGCCGGGGTTTTAGTTCACAGAATAATGCATTCTTATGCTTAGTCACCTATACTGCGCAGAAGTACCCAGGTAAACATAGGTGTCCTAACTCTGGCCCTGTAACATGCATAGTGCAAACATGCAAACACATTCATTGCATCAAACCTATCAATGGATTAGGAGCACACAATATTGTCAGGACATAGTTGACTATTTAACACAGAACACCTCATCTTTCTCAGCTTCCACACGGAAGCGTGACTTATCTTCCTCCTCCTGCTCGGATTCTGGCACCCCACTTAACACTCAGTCGGCCGTCACCACCAAAGTGGCATCACCCCAGGGCTCAGCGCTGTGGACATTTTTGGTGTGTCTGCCTCAGATGAGAGCAATGCCATCTGTACTCTCTGCCACTGAAAATTGAGCCGTGGAAAGACCAAGACCCGCGTAGGGACAACTACCTTATGAAGGCACATGATTGCATAGCACAAACTGCAATGGGATGACCACCTGAGGAAAAGCAGCACACAAAAGCAAAGCCACACACCGCAGTGGAAGAAACCAGGCTGCAATTTTTCGCAAAAAAGGTGATACCTAAACTGTACCGTGATGTTGAAAGGCAAGTGGTGACATCACACAGCGTATGGTCCATCTGACCACGGATGCCTGCTCTGCAAAGCACGCTCAGGCCTGCCCGAAGACTAAGTCAGTCTCAACACACAGCATCTCTGCCTGCACGCCGTGTGACTGCCTGCCCCAAGACTAAGTCACTCCCCACACAGCATCTCTGCTCGCAGGCCGGTTGACTGCCTTCTCCACCACCAACAACAGGATCCAGGACTCCAGGTGGATTCCTGAATTTTTAAGGCCGCTATATTAATTTTTCTGGTGCGCATACATGCCTGCCTAATTTTTCTGGCTGCACTGCAGCTGCAACAACAAAACAAAAGGCATATACATGTGCCAATTCCTCTTCATGTTCATTACCTTGCCGCGGTGAAGGGGCTTGCATATCACAATGAAGCAATGACCGGTGGCTATATGAGTGTGTCGGGGGCGGGGCACACCCACGATAATAAGGTCGTAGTAGTGGACAGACCAAATTTGATCAGCTGGGCAGTCATTGTTCTGTCATTCAGCTACCTCAGCCCGGCGACCATATGGGCTGGAAAGCCGCCATCACCTGCACTCTCGTCATGATGAGCACCAGTCCAACACGGCCGTCTCTACACAAACAGCTGTTTGCAGTCACTGCATACCTTTCACTGTATCTTTGACTGCACATTGTATTATACCTGGCAGTCAGTGCATACCTTTCACTTGAATGGATGGCAGACTTGCCCTCCATAACAAATTCTCGTTAAAGGATTTAAAGTTGAATTATCTCATATACAGCAGGGCCTCGAAAGTCCTCCTGTATTGTTATTTTTGGTCACTACCTCGGGATGTGCATGCCATGCCTGCAGCCTTCCTTGGATGTGTGGTAGCCATTCCTGCTCCTTTGCCCACAGCGTGCCTGCTGCCTTCCTTGGATGTGTGGTGGAAGCCGTTCCTGCTCCTTTGCCCACATTGTGCCTTCTGCCTTCCTTGGATGTGTGGTGGTGGTAGCCATTTCTTACGCTCCCACTCCAGACCGGAATCGAACCAGGATTCCGCAGCCATTACCCGTGGTCACCATGCTACTGAGAAAGTACCATCGAAAGTTTCACACAGTTAAATAAATGGCAGACTTGCCCTCCATAACACATTCTTGGCAAAGGCTTTTAATTTGATTCATCTTGCACTGGGTCAAGGGTCCATCTGACCACAGATGCCTGGTCTGCAAAGCACGGTCAGGGTAGGTACATTACTTATACAGCAAATGGGTCCTTACTTGGATGTGTGGTGGTGGTAGCCGGTTCTCAGGCTCCCACTCCGGACAGGAATCGAACCCTGATTCCCCAGCCATTACCCGTGGTCACTCACAATGGCAGACTTGCCCTCCATAACAGATTCTCGTTACAGCTACTGAACAGCCAGCAGAAAATGTAATTTAAAAAAAATAGATGTAAGCTTTAACAATGGTAGAGAGAGAACCATCGGAAGTTGATAAGGCAGTCATACATTACCTGATATCACTGAGGAAGAGCAATCTCGCCATGGTGCGCACCAGTCCAGCACGGCCTTCACAACACAAACA